>NC_141911.1:25909655-26060862 GCF_057802395.1 Ceratotherium simum simum
TTCTTTCATGTCTAATTTTATTTATTTGAGCCTTCTTTCTTTTTTTCTTAGTGAGTCTGGCTAAAGGCTTGTCAATTTTGTTTATCTTCACAAATAATCAGCTCTTATTTTCATTGATCCTTTCTGTTTTCTTTAGTCTATATTTTATTTATTTCTGCTGTATCTTTTATTATTTATCTCCTTCTGCTGATTTCAGGTTTTGTTTGTTTTTCCTTTTCTAGTTCTGTTAGGTGCAGTTTAAGATTACTTATTTGAGATTTTTCTTGTTAGTTCAGGTAGACCTGTATGGCTATGAATTTCTCTCTTAGAACCACTTTTGCTGCATCCCATAAGAGTTGATATGTTGTATTTTCATTTTCATTTGTCTCCAGATATTTTTTACTTTCTCCTTTGATTTCTTCATTGATCCAATGGTTGTTCAGTAGCATGTTGTTTAATCTCCAAATATTTGTGACTTTTCCAACTTTTTTCTTGTAGTTGATTTCTAATTTCATAGCATTGTGGTCAGAAAAGATGCTTGATATGATTTCAATCTTCTAAAATTTATTGAGGCTTGCCTTGTTTCCCAACATTCCCAACTTGTCTAATATCCCAATAGACATTCCCAACATGTCGATTTTTGAGGATGTTCTATGTGCACTTGAGAAGAATGTGTATTCTGTTGTTTTGGGGATGGAATCTTCTACATACATCTATTAAGTCCATCTGACCTGGTGTTTCATTTAAATCCACTATTCTTTCTGTCTGGATGATCTATCCATTGATGTAAGCGGGGTATTGAGGTCCCCTACTGTTATTGTGTTGCTATCAATTTCTCCCTTTAGGTCTGTTAATAGTTGCTTTACATACTTTGATGCTCCTGTGTTAGGTACATATATATTCATAAGTGTTATGTCCTCTTGGTGGAATGTCCCTTTTATCATTATATTCTGTCTCTCTTTGTCTCTCACTGTCTTTTCTGTCTTGAAATCTGCTTTATCTGATAGAAGTATGGCAACACCTGGTTTCTTTTGTTTGCCATTAGCTTAGAGTATCATCTTACATCCTTCACTCTGAGCCTATGTTTGTCTTTAAAGCTGAGATGTGTTTCCTGGAGGCAGCATATTGTTGAGTCTTGTTTTTTATCCATCTAGTTATTCTGTGGCTTTTGATTGGAGAATTCAATCCATTTACATTTAAAGTGATTATTGATATATGATGGCTTAATACTGCCATATTATCTCTTGTTTTCTGGTTTTTCTATATTTCCATTGTTTCTCTTTCCTTGTATTTCTGACTGCTGTTTCCGTTTGGTGGTTTTCTGCGATGGTTTTCTTGTTATTTATGAATTGTGGCTCTGCTCTGATTTTTTGTTTAGTGGTTACTGTGACGTTTATATAAAACACCTTGTAGATGAGATAGTCCATTTTCTGATAGCTTCTTATCTCCATTAGCCTAAGCAGGTTCCATCCCTTTCCTCTTTCCCTTTTGAGTTATTATTGTCACAAATTATTCTGTTTTGCATTGTGAGTTTGTGACTAAATTGAAGTGTTTATAGTTATTTTTGATGTTTTCTTCCCTTTATCTTTTATGTTATAATTGTTTTCTAACCTGTTCTGATAGAGAGCTGGAGTTTTCTGATTTTGTCTGTCTATTTATCTCCTTGCTCAAAGCTTAGTAGATCTTTGCCTTTTTGTTTCAGGTATGAGGGCTTCCTTCATCATTTCTTGTAAGGGAGGTCTAGTGGTGATGAACTCTCTCAGCTTTTGTTTATCTGGGAAAGTTTTAATTTCTCCATCGTATCAGAAGGATATTTTTGCTTGATAGAGTATTCTTTGCCGAAAGTTTTTGTCTTTCAGTATTTCGAATATATCATTCAATTCTCTCCTAGCCTGTAAGGTTTCTGCTGAGAAATCTGCTGAAAGCTTGCTAAAGGGGTTCCTTTGTAGATTATTTTCTTCTCACTTGCTGCCCTTAATATTTTTTCTTTATCATTGACTTTTGCCAGTTTTAATATTATATGCCTTGGAGAAGGTCTTTTTGTCTTGATGTAATTAGGGGTTCTATTGGCTTCATGTACTTGTAAGTCCAGTTCTTTCCCCAGGTTTGTGAAGTTGTCAGCTATCATTTCTTTGAATAAGCTCTCTGCTCCTTTCTTCTGCTCTTCTTCCTCTTGAATACCTATAAACCTTATGTTGCATTTCCTAATTCTGTTGGATATTTCTCAAAGAATTCCTTCATTTTTTAAAAATCTTATTTCTCTCTCCTCCTCCACCTGAAGCATTTCTATATTTCTATCCTCTAAATCAGTAATTCTGTCCATAACACCACCTCTATTTTTTAAGAATTCTAGATTATTCTTTATCTCATTAATTGTGTTCTTCATCTTCAAAATTTCTGCTTGGTTTTTTTTTTTTTTTTTAATAGTTTCAATCTCTTTGGTGAAGAGATTCTTCTCATTCATTTTATGCCTGAGCTCATTGAACTGTCTTTCTGAGGTTTCTTGTAACTCATTGAGTTTCTTTTTGACAAATATTTTGAACTTTCTGTCATTTAGATTGCAAATTTCTGTGGCTTCAGGGTTGGCTTCTGAAGACTTGTCATTTTCCTTCTGTTCTGAAGTGTTACTGTAGTTTTTCATCGTGTTTGTTGAACTGACCCTTGCTGGCACATTTGTGGTAGCATCAGGTCACAGATTCCACCTGCCACTGCTGGGGGTTAGCAGGAGCTGTGTTACTGATCCCTCCCTATCCACTGGAAGTTGTGCAGGTACAGTGGGTGATCCTTCAGGCCAGGATAATGTTTGTGTGTGCACCAGTCTGCCATCACCTCTGCTTACAGTTGTGCTGATAGTTGTGCTTAGTGGACAGGGCTTCTTCAGGGGCTCCAGCTAGAGCCACTTGTTGGGGCTTCAGCAGCACAGTGGTGTTCCCACAGGCCGGGATAGCATTTGCGCGCATACACAAGGCTTCCACAGCCTCCTCTTACAGTCACACCAGGGCACATTCTCACTGGTAGGGCTACCACAGCACAATGGGCATTCCCATAGGCTGGGATAGCATTCATGCACAGGTTGGGCTGTCCCTGCCTCCTCTTATAGCAACACCAGCTGCTGTGTGAGAAACTGCAACCTGGCTCACTGCAGCTGGGGAGTGGTAGGGGAGTTCTCACCTATCTCCACTGCTTCCCGGAGAATCAGTCCATCCACCTTCAGAAGTACAGCTGTGTGGGTCTCTCAGGCATCCTGTTGTGCTGTGTGGGTATCCTCCATTGGTCAGTGAAAGTCCATTTAGTTGTAATTGAGAGGGGGTGAGACAAAGGGAACAGCTCACTCTGCCATGTTGTTGACGTCACTCAAGAGCCAGCTCTTTTATAGAAAACAGTAAATTTTATATATCTATTTTTATGCCAGACTCATAGCTAAAATTTTAAAATTAAAGTTATAAGCTTTCTATTTGCATCTGTCTGTGTGTGTATGTATATGTATGTATGTAGGTATGTATGCTATATATATTTTCCTACCTTTGGATGATGTAACGAAAATAGATGGTAAAAATCCCTTAAAGTAGCTCTATACTGATTGGCTTCAAGAAAAATAAACATTTACATACATTAAATTTTCCTAAAATCCCAGAAATTAAAAAATAAATTTCTAGGGCCAGCCCCATGGTATAGCGGTTAAGTGCACAAGCTCCACTGCTAGCAGTCTGGGTTTGGATCCTGGACGCACACTGAGGCACTGCTTGTCAGGCCGTGATGTGGCAGCGTCCCACATAAAGTGGAGGAAGATAGGCGCAGATGTTAGCCCAGGGCCAGTCTTCCTCAGCAAAAAAAGAGGAGGATTGGCGTGGATGTTAGCTCAGGGCAGATCTTCCTCACACAAAAAATAAATAAATAAATACATTTCTAATATTTTAAAAAGAACTGACACAAGTATTACATAAATTCAAGTTCACATAATATAGATAATCTTTGACCAATGGGGCTAATTCAATATTGTTAATTTAATAAAAATATCCATGTCTCCTGATGTATTAGTGTTAAGTATAATGCAAGCATATATTTTTTATTCTTTGGATATGTTCCTCCTAAACTTATACAGGTTTGCTGATTGAACAAACTAGCATTATATGTACTAAATGTTTAAGATTATAATATATCATATATATATATTCAACCAAATTAAATTATTATTATTATTATTATTGTTAGTTTGTGAGGAACATCAGCCCTAAGCTAACATCTGATGCCAATCCTCCTCATTTTTGCTGAGGAAGACTGGCCCTGGGCTAACATCTGTGCCCATCTTCCTCTACTTTATACAGGATGCCACCACAGCATGGCTTGACAAGTGGTGCATTGGTGTGCGCCCGGGATCTGAATCTGTGAACCCCGGGCTGCCAAATTGGAGCGTGCGCACTTAACTGCTGCTCCATTGGGCCAGCCTCCCAAATTAAATTATTTTAACAAACTTTATTTCAACATTTAATTATATTTTGTAACAAGTCCATTTAAATATAATTTTCAAGATATTTTGTTAACATCTTAGACTTATGCTAAATTAAGTTAATTAATTGGATATTCACTAAATATCTATATCATTTCTAAATAAGAGAAAATATTGAAGCATAACTAGACAACAGAACAATGACATCAGTTGTAATTTTAGCTATTTTCTGAAAATATTATTTTGGTTGCAATTTTACATTTTTAATTTAAATCCAGTATATTCTGAAGAGTGGTTTTCAATTGGGGACTCACATAAATTATCTAAAAATTTTCATTAATATGCAAATGTTTAGGACATTTTCTTCATTGATAACTAGATTTATTCAGCTTCCTAAATCTTATGGTTATAAATATGTTCTTATCATCATATGCATGTTCTCTCACTAGCTTGAAGTATTTCTTTGTAGGAGAATCACTGTCAATACTGTCACTAAACTTAATAATATGATTATCTCCCACATGGGGAATTCCACTGACTCTTTCAAGTGACCATGGGATCCATTTCACTGGCAAAGTAATCCAAATATCCAAGGAAATCTTTTCTCCCCCGAAATACATTGTTCTAATCATCCCTAGTCATCTAGAATAATAGAAGGAGCTATCAAAATTAAACTATCTAAATTAAAACATGCCAAACTGACAGAAAAACTTAGTCTCCCATGACCTCAAGTTTTACCCTTAGCCCTGATTGACCGCCAGTCCTCTCCTGATGGGTCACACTGTCCCCGTGTTAAACAGTAACTGGCCAACCCATAAAAATTCCCTGTCCTACTCAGGTTCTCAAAGGTTTTGACCTGGTTAATTCAGACATTCTAAAATGTTGTAAGGGATTTTTCAATTATACTTATACCTACCATGAACAGGTTGAGTCTGGTTTACCTTGTCCTTCCATCTAAATCACTCTACAGTCTCGACATTGGGGACTTAGTTCTCTGGAAATGATGTCACCAGGAAACTAATCTTAAATCTCTTTAAAAGCACTCTTATATCATCCTCCATATCACCAACACTGCTGGCAAACTCTAGGCAGCCTGACCTTAAATTCATGTCCCTCAATCAAAAAGGTACAAAAGCTACTCTTCTAGGACATGCATTCCAATAGAAGACTTTAAAGTAAGTCTCTTTTGAGAGCCCCCAAAAGCAGATACCAAGAGATAAACAGCTTTCCCCAAAACTATGGTTCAAGCAGATGACATCACAAGAAAATAAGATTCCACTCATGATGTCAGAAAAATACCCCTTAGGATTCCCTTGCCCACTTCTTATTCTCACCATTTTCATTATCCTTCTTTACCGCATCCTTTTCCTTGTTAATTCCCTCCAATGTACTTTTGCTTTTCACATAATTCCCCACATGCAACCACTGCCTTCCATAATGAGCCTTACTTTGTATTATCTCCTCCTCCTTCCCCAATCTGTTTCTCCCTCAATGAGCCCTCCATACCTGTAAGTACCCACAATCTATAGCATTCCTTCATTCACTCAGAGCAACCTCACAACCCAACTTCTGATTGCTTATTATGTAGTCTTTCCTCTGGAAAGCTCAGTTTTCTACAAATTCTTATATCTATCTCAAATTTAAGGACATTCATTGTGTTAATATACATGGTCCCTTTAGCTTTTCTCTAAAGATTTCAAAAGAAACTTTCAACCTCAATACTTTTCAAAAAGAAGAGCAATCTATGCTTCTACTGTAACGTAACTGAGGGCCTTTTCAGGAGTATAAGTATTAACAATTACATTTATTTTTCACTAATGCAAATATCTACACTGTTATTATGGGATGAAAGAGTACATATTCCTTGTCCTGTTATATGCATCTAATAGACCCATATGATCCTAAGCATAATTTTACACGGTATACTTAGGACTTTCCATCCTGAAAAAAAATAACTTGGGGGATTTCCTATTCCCAACTGGATGGCAAAACATCTCCATCAAAAGAGCGCATATGAACTCCACAATAAAAATCTATGGGACAATTATTTCCATGAGCCCTGGGTAGCCCCTAAGGAGACATATTTTATTTGTGGCAACCTTGTCTATCAGTATCTACCTGATAATTGGACTGGATCCAATTAGCTAAATGTATTAGCCCTTATTGAATATTTATCCAGGCTTCCTTCTTTTCTCATCATAACTACTCTATTACCTTTGATTTGAGTTTTCCGGGCACTAAATGGTCCAATATGTCTATAAAAATATGTTACAGGTACAATTTTAGATGCAAAACTCCAGCCCCAGTACCACACTATGACTTTCCTTTCTCATCAGGTTCTCAAGAAACCTTAAAACGAGACGCTAAGAGATTTGAGAACAAACATAAAAGACTTGACTGCCACACAGCAGATCATGTATGGGTGACCTTCATGCCTGGCACTGCTGCCATATGGGCCACTGAAAAAGTTCACTGGAACTCCCACATTTTCTATGCTCTACTCTGAGTATAATCAAGACTGTGGATAATCTTACCTAAACCAAGAATGTCATTGCCAGAAAACTAAAGGAAATCCTCTAAAGTCGCCTGCCAGTGGACATGATTCTGCTCCCAAGGGAGCACTCATACAGTGGTTGGAACCAACTGTTATGCATAAGTTCTCTAAAATATCCCTGATGGCTATGACATCACCAAAAATACTCAGATTAGATCAGTTTTCAGTGTGACTACATGCTCAATAAATGACACAGCTATCCTCTTAAAGTCAGAAAGAATGTGAAGACCAACCCACCGTAAAAACTACTTTAAGAACCTCAACTTCACAGTGACTCTTATTCTATCTCTAATAGTGTTAAAGGATAGACTTTGCCTGTCTTAAACAACAGAGGAGACCAGGTGCTCATAATTGCCCATGACTTTGCCACTGATTTGGCTTCATCAACCTGTAGTCATGCTTCCCTCCTCCCACAGTCCTGTCGATTTTCGCTCCCCCCAAGTTTAAGCGAATACTAAGGCACAGAACATCTACTTGTTCCAAAATTGCTGAGCACAGAAAGAATTATTTCCTGTTAAACTTCCCCAGTGAGTCTGTGTGCAACCTCCCCACTTGCTTGCTCGATTTTTCCTCAAAGTTCTAGCTGGCCCTGCTTACCTTCTCTATAAAAGAAAAGCCCTTTTTTTTCTGTTTTATTTTGAGACACATGCAGATCCTCAGATCAGAGCATCCTTGCTGTGGCAACAGTCTTTTGAATAAAATTTCTCCTTACCTATGTCCAGATTTGTTTTTGTTTCACAATATTATGAACATTAAAGACATTAACAAAACTCGAGAGACTTCCAATACATTCTGCAAAATGTTCAATCTCCAAAACATTTACATTAACAAATTTCTATTCACAAATTCCCTTTGAGTTGAAAATTTTTCCCAAGCAGCATTTATAATAGTAGAATCCAATTGAGAAATATGAAGCATATCAAAGAAATTTAATTATTTATAACATCCTTATTATTATAATGTGAAGGAACAAAGCTTCACAATTTGTTTGTTTTTGTTTTTGTTTTGTTTTTGAGGAAGATTGGCCCTGTGCTAACATCTGTTGCCAATCTTCCTCTTTTTCTTTTTTCTCCCCAAAACCCCAGTACATAGTTGTGTATTGTAGTTGTAGAGTTGCAGCTTTTCTACATGGGATGCCACCTCAGCATGGCCTGATGAGCAGTGAATAGGTCCTCACCCAAGATCTGAACCCGAGAACCCCAGGCCACCAAAGTGGAACATGCAAACCCAACCGCTATGCTACCAGGCTGGCCCGAAAGCTTTGCAATTTTTGAGGGCCCTCTGTAAAATTTGAACAATAATTTCAAGTGTAAGAGACATTCTAAATTACTTGTTTACTTTTTGTTTATTTATTCAAATTTAAAAGCTGATTATAAAAGGCAACATCAATAAAATTTCAGAGTTGATTTGACCATATGATTAAAATCATGGATACCTGACTAATATTTTTGACCTATTTAATCAAAATGACAATGTATAATTCTGAAGTAAACATAGAAAAAGGTGACACAAACACCACTGTCAAAAATCTCAACTTTTCAGTGAGGAAATTTTTTGAGGGGGGTTATTTTTTTGATAGATTGGTTTTATAATCACTGACATAAAAAACAACACAAATCACAATACCTATAAAAATCTCAGACACGTGGGCAGAAAACACAGAAAGTAAAGATCACCTTTTTAGTATTCATTAAGAGAATTCAAAATGCTTCAGAATCAATTTTATCAGAGGGAATGCAAAATTCTAAGTTTCTATTAATACAACGTTATAGAATTTGAATTAGAAATCCTTCTTATCATTAAGCCCAGTAATGCTGAGTCAATTTTACCAAAATATTCACATTTGATTGCTTTTGAAAGACTCAAGCATTATAAAACAAACAAATGAACTTCACTTCACTGGAAACTTCTACAACTTATTATAATACAAGTTTTTTCCTTTAATAAACTCTTTCACACACAGGGATGAAATGACACTTGGCTTGAAGACAAAACTAAATTCTTTTTAATAAAAAATGGAGTTACTTCCATTACCTTACATGTACAGTTGTATTTCTCTGTCACTATTGCTTGTTGTATTGTCACAAATATCCACATTAACTCTACCTTGTAGCTAAATTAAGAAACCTCCATTTCATTTGAAGTAGATAAGTAGTCATTGTCTATCAACGCAAGAAATTTAGCAATCTATAACAACTCAAACCCTATAGCCACCATCCATAACTTTACTGGCATAAATGAACAAATTCTTTAACCAATCAAAATTACAGCTGTTTTGTGACATATTAATGTAAAAAATTTTATATACATTTAATATATTTAATTTTTATATTTATATATTTAATTTGTTCAATGATAAAGTATATATATTTAACTTTAAAATTATATATATTAGTATAATATGAATTGTATTTAAATATGTATTTAAAATACTTTTACCATGGCTTTAGTTCTTTATTTTACTTAGAAATTATCCCAGTCTCTAAAGATAATCCATTAATTTACTTGATTTCATATCAATTCCTGATTTTTGAATTAAATAAAGCTCTTGGAAACTCCAGTTAGGGTGGCATACTAGAAAGCATAATAATCATTGATATAAAAACACTTGTCAGGAATATAATTTAAATTAGTTAAACAGATAATTTTACATGTTTCATATTCCTAAAAATTATGTAGAATGTTAGTTTATCAGATCAGTAAAACTATAAAAGAAGTTTAATGTCTGATTAGTCTCTTCTTAAAAAACAAATTTTATTAAAAAATAAAATAGACACTTTAATTATAATCCATACTAATAAAAATAGTCAACACAAATAGCTGTATACTTTTTAAAAAAGATGAAAGTATTAAACCAGTCTATTCTGCCCAAGTATTCAACTTTATTATGTTTGTTTGATTTTTTTTTATGTAAAAGTACTTGTGAGCTAGAAGTTTATATGAGAAAAATACTTTTTATTAAGTCTTAGAAGTTTGGATAACACTAGACTTATGTCTGTTTATTAATTTCATAAATCAATTAGAATAGAAATTCTTTAGTTTAAGATACTTTATAATTTCTTAATACCCTCCAAAGGTGAAATTTTTCATGCTCACATATGAGAGGCAAAGGTTTTTCTTGGTTACACACAGAGCAGGCAGCTTCAACATCCTCACTTATGGGTCATGATAAACACAAGAAATCACTGGTCTAGATTTAAAAGATTACTTTTTGTTCCAACTACCATGAAATATTTTCTTGTTTGATTTCAGCTCACAAATATTCTAATAAAAACAAGCAAAAGAACAAACTGGATTCCAGTATTGTCTGTTATTTTTTATCCAATAGAGAATAGATCCTCATCATCCATCCAACAGAGATCACCAAATGGTCAAATCATAAAGCCAGTTTCCCTATTATTGCTACCACTATTGGGACATAATTTTTTGGCTGGTTGCAATTGGAACCTGAAGAGAAATTTGCCAAGAAACAGAAAAAATGCAAAAACAAAGAGGTGGGAAAGGGAGAGGGAGTAGAGAGAGAGAGAGATGAAGAGCACTTGTGGATTAACGCATTTGCTTGGTTCTAGAATGTGGGTCTACTTAGGTATCTCAATAGAACCTCCAAAACTCTGAACATAAATATCTATGAAATTTACAGACATTGCTCTCTGTGATATGCTAATACGAAATGAGCACCTGTCAAAGATTTTATTAAACTCAATTAATGAGAAAACCAGTAAAATGATAAGGCTAGTTCAAAGGAGATATTGAGGACTATAAATTTAAACAGTCATGTTAACAATGAAATTTCCTAATTGATACAAAACTAATATCCAATAGGAAAATAAACGTGCAACCTGTGTGGTTATATCTTATACTGTACAAACATCTATAAGTTAACCTGCGATTTTAGAATATTGTGGTCATCCAATAATACACATCAAAGACATATTATCCTAGATAATTAACTCTTGGCTGACTATTAAGCAATGACATGAGAAACACAGGCAGGCGTCCTTGTGTTTCATTTCCTAGTTTTTGTTAATACTCCTTAACATCACTTGCTCATAAATTAAAACCTGCAGTTTTCTACCAGTTTCACTGGTAGTTATCATATCTATCTACTAATGATTCCACCTTTTTGGAGTCACTCCCTTTTGAGGGTATTTGTAAGCAATTCCTATACTTTTAGCTTAAGACCATCAAATAAACTCCTCTCTTCCTTCATGATCTTGCTATCATGTCATGTGCATCCTCTGTAAATCCAGCTGTTGTAAATGATTTTCCTCTCTCCTCCTTTTTTGTCTGGGGTAGTTTTTCATCTACTGTTGAAGATATTGTCTCTCTTCTGGTGTTGTTATTGCTTTTGTTATTGGTGGTGTTTTTTTTTTGTTTTGCTTTCTTTGGGGTTTTGTTTTTTGTTTAATTTCTTTTGTTTTTTGTTTGCTTTGATATCTATTTGTTCTGTTGTTTTGTTCCTATAAGAGGAATTAGGGAATCTCAAATATATGCTACCATCATTATCTACCCTGCTCTATTGCTTTAATACACTCCACATATTTAGAGTGTTTATGAGATTACTTATGAAAAATACTTTCCTGTTTCTCACCCTAAATAAGGGGGAAATATTTTTGAGGCTTAAGAAGGAACAACTTAGGCACTATGAGACATTGTACACTAGTAACATGTTTTCACATATATTAATCATTTTATCCAAGAAGTATTTATCAAATATCTATTGCTAAATACTTTTTAAAAGTCAGTCTGATTTCTTATAAATTTCTGTGGATTCCATTGATAGGTAGGCAAAATCGGTTGAAATCAAATTAACTGACAGATCGAGAACATTCATGTTTTTGAGGAAATATCACAAAATATAGAGTAACTAGAAATGTTGATCATAAGGAATGATAGTAACATTTTCTGTTTTGTTACCTCTATAAAAATATGTACCAGATAGAAAAAAAAATCCTATTTACATAAAACTTTAAAATCAGAATAATTTTATTAAATATCATGAATGTTACTTATCAAGACTATTCTATGATGATAGAGGTTTCCTAAGTACATAGATCTGTCTAACAACTAATCAGTAACTTAACTACCTTCCATATGCTATAAATAAATATTTAATACAATTAAACTCATTTTCTTTCCCAAAAGAAACTGTTTAAACCTTGATAAGTTTGATTCAGGGCCAAGTCCTACTTCTTTAAATCAAATTTAATATAAACTAAATAGCCACAAAATTCTCTCATTGAATTGTATTCCATTAATTAATTGAAATGTTACATTTCCTCACACGTCTGGAATGGTTCCTAACAGACTCCACATGGAAATCTCTAAATGCTATTGAACTTTCTGTTATTCCCATTTTGAAGGTTTGTGCTGCTTCAGTGGAGCAAATTTGGATTTCTGTCTTTGAAATGAAGGCCATTCATAGCCTCACATGCAGTTCTTGCTTTCCTGTTATAGGTACTGTTAAGACGTATTTCTCTGTTTTAATTTTTGCATTTAGAAATTATTGAAACATTGCATAGCAAAAATACTGATGGAGTTCCTATTTCTCTTAAGACATTTCTAACTCACAGGGAAAATTAACAGTGTTATTTCTAGTAAATGATTTTGCTACATTCTAATGAAATTCTCAGTGTCTTAAGCAATTTGCCATACATTTAGTTTGGTCCAATAGCTCATAGTTTCTGAAGAGAACTCCAAAATGTTTATTATTTGATATATTTTGTGACTAGATTAATTACAAATCTTCCGTTAAAGAATAGTTTAGTTACATGTGTTTTGTGCTATGCTCAAGATACTGCCATCCAATAAATAATGTGTAACCACAAATACACGAATAACTTTTGCAAATAGTCTGTGGAAATAGTGAGCCCAAATACAATATGCAGGCCAACAAAGATCTGTATAAATCCACTGGGATAATTTGCAAATGCTGTATTATTGATTTATTATAATCCTACACGTTTTTTCCCTTGGCATATGTCATAAGCAAGGCAGTTTAGCCTGCATCTCTATATGCAATGATCCCTCCAACAGCATTATCCCTTTTTCCAAATTTTCAAAGTCAGTTGTTCTAGAGAGAAAAACATAATTTTTGGTGATAAAATACTCATGTATCTTTTGTCATATACCTAAAACATTTCCCTAGCACTAAGTATATTTGAAGTACTTTAAAAATGATTGATATAGATTATTAATTTCTTTATCAGAGGTGGCTAATAGAAAATATTTGAAAAGTTAGCTCATGAAAATGAGAAAATATTTTCATTTGTTTTCTTCTAAGAGGTAGCAATTTTTCTTACAATATTTGTGTAATTATTAATATCTGATAAACGCTAATATATTTATAAAATTTCATTTGCCTGTTTAATTTCTCACCAAGTTTAAGACTAGAGGGAGTAATCTAAACATAAGTGATTTCATTTTGCAGTATATACATATATCAAATCATTACACTGTCGAGAGTTTAGCTAAGCTACTTCGTGGTATTGCTGCCTTGGCATCCATTTTGTTTGGCCAAGCTGCCTGTAGAGGCCTTAAACTGACACTAGCCCCTCATGCAAGCACATGCGTTAGATAACAACCCTTGGAGTCACAAGTAAATGTAAATCCCTGATGTGACTTTATCAATGCAAATAAGTCATAATAAATCTATAAATCAAAATTGAGGTGAGATTATTATGAGCCAACCCTGAGGACCATATAGCTGGGCAGAGTCCTTTCACAAAGGAATGGAGCACTCCAAAGAAGTGAGGGTGTACAGAGTGGTTACATACCATCAAAGAGCATGTATCACATATGACTGGAATGTCCCTTTTACAATAGTCATGAGACTGCTTTGCCAGCACAGCCATTCAGAGAACAGAGGAGGTTGGTGGTTGCAAGGTGGGTAGTTGGAAGGTGAGCGCAGCAGGTCTGTGGTCTCAAGGTGGGTGGTCACAAGACGAATGCTGCTGGTGAGCAACCAATCCTTAGTTTAGGGAGAAATGCTTATCCTTAAGGAAATGCTGATGTGGGGGAAGTTACATCCTTATCTTTTAGGGCATTGTTCTTGTCTTTGGGACATAGTAAATACTTAAAGCAGATATACAATGCATGTTCAATGGCCACGTCAGGCTCTTTTGGAAAAATAAGTTCCACAATACTACTTAAATAAAGTGATTTGGTACAGACTGATCTCGAAGGCCTGGCTTCTATCTGGTGGCTAAAACACTGCACGTTGAGCTTCACTTGGACGCAGGGAAGGAGTCACACTGAGCTAACACCTGTTGCCAATCTTCCTCTCTTTAAGGCCAGATTGGCTTATTCAGTGTTCCACTGGTATGGCCACCAAGCAGCTAGCTATATTTGTTCCTTATTTGCTGAACTTTCTTTGGTTTTATTCCAATCTTTTTACAACTTCTTAGAAAGAATTCACAACCTCTTCATCTTTTGCTCTTTCTAACATTCTAACTTAAATACTTATGGCTGCAGATTTCTCTCAAATTACCACTTTGGCTGCAATCCACTTTTTAAAATTTTTAGTAATATTTTCATTATCATTCAGTTTCCACTTTTTAAAAAAATGTATCATGGTTTACTTTTTGACCTATGACTTATTATTAGCTTTTTATGCTATTTTTTATTATTAATACTAATAATTTATTTTTATTTATTATTAGTAATGATAATAGCCAACATTTAGTTGGCACCTACATGGCACAAATCTCTTTATGTTTACATTTCACACTTAATCTTGGACATAACCATGTGGGAGTAGGTGCATTTGTTATACCTTCCTTTTCAAACAGCTTTGTGGAAGTTTAATTGACATACAATATATTACACATATTTAAAGTGTACACTGTGATAATATTTGCCATAATATATACCTGTGAAATCGTTACTGCACTCAAGATAATGAATATAACCATCACCATCAAAAGTGTTCTCCTGCTTTTATGTAATCCATCCCCTCCACATTTCCTAACCCTTCCCTACGCAACCATTGATCTGCTTCTGTCACTAATGATCAGTTTGCATTTTCTTTAATTTTATATAAATGGAATTAGGCAAATGTACTCTGTTTGATTTCTTTCATTCAACATAGTAATTTTGAGATTCATTCATGTTGTTATTTCTATCAATAGTTTCTTTCTTTTTATTGCTGTAGAGCATTACACTGTATGAATATTCAAAAAGGATTTTATCTATTTACCTCTTATACGGCATGTTTTGATAATTTCCAGTTGTTGCCTATTACAATTAAAACTTCTATAAACATTCATATTGAAGTCTTTTTGATTAGCCCATAGATTTGTTTAGACAAATAATCTGGACAACAGTATACAAAGTTGAGGCACTATCTTCCAGGAAGCAGTATACATATTTAATTAAAGATGTCTAGGTCATTTTTTCCCAATGGGAAGAATATGTAAGTCTGATAATTAAAGATGGAAGCTGAACTTACTCCACTTACCATCATTCTCAATAACTAACTGGGGAGTTTTGGCTTCCTGCTCTCACAAACTCATGCTCTGTAAAATTATAGTTCCTTTTTCCCAAAGGGGATATTCTTTCACTAGGGGTCACAACATGAGTCTAACTGAACTATAAATTATGGCTGCCACTCAGGGACTTCAGGTTACTTGTGTCCAGGGACCAGTAGGCAAGGGCAGGAGTCAGCATCTTGGCAGGGGTAATTGACTCTGATCATCTGAGAAGGAGGTAGGGCTGCTGTTACAGAGTGGAGTCAGGAGGATATGTGTAGCTATCCTCCAGATAATTCACTTTGTGGGTAGCACCCAGCTGATCCACTTTGGTGCCTATTGGTGCACACTTTCTCAGCTGCTACTGTCAATGAACGTCTTCATCAACCTCGGTCTAAGACAGACATGGTGACCATGGTCTCAGAACCCTTAGGGATGGGGGATGAGGTCACAGCAGCAGAGAAGCCAGTTGAATACAGTAAAGGACAGAGATGGTGTGTAGTCCACAGCATGGACTTTGATGGGCACAGAGATGTGTTAACTAAATCTGCCTTTGAGGGAGGACTTATTGCCCCAGCTGTCAGCAGACAGACTGCAGTTGTCAGTTTCTTCAGAATTGATTCAGCTTATATTCCTAGGATAGGCCATATCCAATGACTGATTATGGTGCAGGTTAAAAGGCTGGTCATTTGTGACAAGCCATATATACTCCTAAACTTTCCTTAAGGTTGGCTGAGATTTTTTTCAGGCCTATATTGTAGGTAGACTTCTACCTTCTCCCAAATCTTATTCCCCATTCCTTCCATAGGTGTTGATATCTGATGAATACCATGCAGGCCAAACTCCATCTCAGCATCTGCTTCTGGAGAACTTAGCCTACAAAAGTGTTCATAATGAAATGAGGGCCCACTGACACCAGTTCCTGCTGCTCTCTTGTCAGCAGACTCCCAGATCATAGCACTAATACTATATATAATGAAACAGAAACATAAAAAAATCTCAGCTCCGCCTATTTTAAAATAATTCAATAATTACTCAAGTTTATTAGTGTTTTCACTGAACACTAAGTTTAAGTTTAATTCATGTCACTCCCCATCCCTAATCTACCTCTTCTCCAATTAAAGTGGCATTTCTTATAAAAAAGTATGAGAAGGGTTTACATTTTCCTCTCAGAAGGAGAAAGCATGATCAAAAAGCGTGAAGTGACTCCTTAGGGTACAAAAAAAAAGGGGCTTATTATTCATTAGCCCCTGAAACAATCATTGGTATGCAGGAAGAGGGAAAAAGTAGTATTTGCTTGTCCTTATCACTAAAAATGGATGTGAGTACGTAATATATTCTAATGTGCCTAAAATATTAAAGAAAATGTTATCTTTCTTTTCTGAAAATTATACTATCATATGCAAATTTAAGATTTTCTTATTTTCACCTGTGACCTTCAAAAAACAAAATATAAGGTATCTTTGGTAATTTTAGCAAATAGACGTGTGGTCACTACCACATGTCTGTTTTTTACTCTTTGGAAGCAGTAAGATTGATTGAAAAAAGCATAGTGTCACAAAATAGCCTGTGAACACTGCTTGTCAAATACCTGCTCAAAAATTCTACCTAGGAATAACTGTGAAAACTCATCCTAAAATGAATATTTGAAGATAAAGTGGTGGGGATCCTGACAAGATATTTGTGTGTGTTCATCTGATTTTAACACATTTAGGTTTAATTCTCCTCGTTGACATTTGTATTTAAAAGAGCAGGTAATATTCACAGATCCTATTCAATTCTTAGTTTTTCACAATGTAATAAAATATAGGTACTATTTTGGAAATGATGCAGTTTTTGTAAAGTCAAAAAAGAATGTGCCTAAGGGCAAGGGAACAGTTTATATATCAAAACACCCTGGAGCGTTGTCTAGGCAATGAAGATATAAGCTTAAAAATTTATATTTTAGGTCAAAAAATAAAAATGGTATTTACTTTGTGGCTGTCTAGCACAGTTAGTGCTGGCACAGAATAAAAGTCTAATTTTATTCTCCCATAGTCGTCCACCTTGCCTTCACATCTTCCATAGTCTCTGCCATTTTAATAAAATCAACTGTAGTTTAGTCACTCAATAAGTAACAAAAACGCCAATTTAGTGTGAGCAACAGAGACTTTTTTCCCCCAGAAAAACAAACCTTTGTCACTTTCCTGATTAACGTTATCTGTATGTTTTAAGTTTTAAGAAATGCAGTAAATTGTGCATCTTTAATGTTATATCTCGCTGGATTTCTTATAGATTGTATTATTCACAGTATCAAGTATTACTTCAAAAATGCATCTAGGAATTTTAGTTTGAAACTAGAAATATTAGCTGTTTATATTTTTAATTAGAAGAGTATCTCTTTTACTGTTATGAGGAGTAGGCCCATTTGATAATCCAAATAAAGTTACAGAATCTGTAGCAAAAAAAATGCATATGTTAATGAACATAACTTTTTTGACAGAAATTAGGGAATATCATTTATATTCTAATAAGAGAGACACATCAAAATATCCTTGAGTCCTGTCCCTAAAACTTCAATGGTCATAAGAATGTTAATTGAAGAACACCTGAAATGGATTATAAAAGATAATTCTCCACCTGTTATGCATTTATATGATATTAAATTGAAATTAAGTTACTCTAATCATGGAATAATCTTCACTGGCATTCAGTATAAGTATAAGAGTAATGATAAATAGTACTAATAACCGTAGCTTCTGAGTACTTATTAGATCACAATGCACTGTATTAAACATGTTTACACTCTCATGTTTATGTCCTCAAACTAACTTGGGTGCAATTGACTATTAATATTATATTTAATATAATATTATATTAAAATTCTCGTTTTTACATAAGAAGCTCAGCAATATTAACTAGATCTTATAAGGTCAAAAATTCAAGAAAGCAGTCAAATTCCATGTTTTAGATGGTACCAAAGCTCTCAGCCTTAATAGCCTGTTAGACACTATGAGAAAGTTAGTAATCAAGATTCTACATCTTCACAAGAAAAAAAATTGTATTCAGTACAAGCTAGTATGTCTCTTAATTTTTTATTTTTTTTCCACTATTCCTTTTTAAATTATATTGACTTTTAAAGAATGAACAATATATTTTGCATAAATCGTAAGTTAATTTTGCTGTCCTGACTTTTGCTTTTTAAATGATTTTACTATAAAAATGTTTCACATACATGGTACTTATATAAGATATATGTGTGAGGTAAAGAGAATTGAAATGAACACCCACGCATACAACATATTGCTTGAGAATTACAGTATTTCTATCTCCTCGAAGACTCCTACATTCATTTGTATCATTACCCTCTCCTCATACATGAAGGTAAACACTATGCTGAGTTACATGAATATCATACTTATGATTTCCAGATTACTTTTACTGAACATTAAATAACATACTTATAGTTTTCTCTGCTTTCGAAGTGTACCACACACATGATGCCCCGTGATTTTCTTTTTTCTTTTTTTTGTTCAGCATTGTAATTGTGAGAATTATATGTGTGGATGTGTGGATGCAGATGGCTGTAGATATTCCATTTTTGCATTCATGTATATTGCCATGAATGAATATAACAATTCAACTATCCGATCTTCTTTGACGGACATTCAGATTTTTCCCAATTTCTTATGAATAATGTTTCTATCAACACTGAATTATGTGTTGAGAAGCACATGCATGAAAGATTTTACTATGGAATATACCCATTAGTGTCTTCCAACTCCTGCTGGGTCATTGGAAAACTTGATGTTTTCAGGTTTCATAAATACCACATTTTTCCAATGTGTTTGTACCAATTAACACTCCCATGAGAAACATATCTAATACTACAAATCTTTACCAGCGTCAGTATTACAAGACTTCTAAGTTTTTCTAATCTGATATGTAAAAACTGATAAGCATTTATGATAGTGATTTTCAATTCTCTAATTATTAATGTCTGTTCAAGACTCCTTTTGGTGAAATGACCACTTTTCTTTAAGATTTTTAAAAAATAATGTACAATATATAACTCATTGGTCCCTTATATGCATTAAATATACTTTCCCAATTTATGGCTTATTTTTCTATTTTCTTTTTTTTTTTGATAGATTATGCTCTTCTTTTTTTTTTTTTTTTTTTGCAGAACTAATGGAAAATTTATTCTTCAGTTCAATAAAATTATATAATACAAGAAAAAATATTTGCTAGGTATTCTTTTTTTTTAATTTTTTTGTTTATTGCAGTAACATTGGCTTATAACATTGTAAAAATTTCAGGTGTACGTCATTATACTTCTATCTCTGCATAGATTACATCATGTTCACCACCAAAATACTAATTACAACCCCTCACCACACACATGTACCGAATTACTATCTTGAACAGAATTTCTAATTTTAATTTAATGAAGTCTATTATTAGACCATTTCTGAGATGTTTAAGAAAATTTTTCCTGCAATATCTCCATATTTTATATTAAACATTTTTAAGGTTTGAATTCAAACTTAAACCCTTAATCTATCTTGTATTGATGTTGTCGGAATTGAAATTTCATCTTTACCTTATGAATTGTGTCTTAGTCTATTTGGACTGGTTTTACAAAGTATCATAGACTGCATGGCTTATAAACAACAGAAATTTATTTCTCACAGTCTGGGGGCTGAAAGGCCAAGATCGGTTGTCAACATGATCAAGTTCTAGAGAGGACCCACTTTCTGGTTGCAGACTGCAATCATCTTACTGTATTGTCACATGGCAGAGAGAGCAAGGGAGCTCTCTGAGATGTCTTTTGTAAAGGCACTTATCCCATTCATGAAGGCCGCACCCTTATGACCCAATCCTCTCCCAAAGGCCTTACCTCTAAAGACCATCACATTGGGTATTAGATTTCAACATGTGAATTTCGGAGGGACACAGTCTATAGCAGATGTGTGTGTGTGTATAATTTTTTGAAAATTCCACCATTATTCTACTCCCTCTATGCACATTCTTGAATATTCTCCTCATACAGCAACACTGATCTTAGCTTTGTTGAACAGGTTTGACAAATAGGATAAAAAAACTAGTGTGGCATAAGCAGAGATTTGAAAAGTGCTTGCTCTTTGAGGCTTTCTATGCATGATGCTGACATCTCTTCTGTCACCATGTAAGGAACTCCAGGCTAGCCTACTAGAGATTCGCAGCATATGGAACAAAAATGATCTTACTTGAAACACCTTAGATCACCCACTCTAGCTAGACATCCTAGATCGTTCAATCCTAGCCAAGCTACTAAATGACCGCAATTATTAGCCAAGCCAACCAAGAACATAACCACATTAGGTGATCCATAAAACTGAGAGCTGAATAAATTTGTTGTTTAAACCCTCTATATCTGGCAGGAGTTTGACATGCAGTAATAGATAATTAATATTCCCACCCACCATTTAACTCTGAATGTTTTATCCTTTCTCCATTAATCTGTAGTGTCACATCAGCCATAGAGATCAAGTTCCATATATGCATGAGGTCCCCCCACAACAGTTGTCTTCATTTTGTTCAAGTGATTTTTTTTTTTATCTATCTCTAAAACATCACTAGTTTATCTTAATTACCACATCTTTATAGTAAGTCTTGGTTTGTAGCATTTCAACTCCCTCAGTTTGTTTCTCTTTCTCATGCTCCACAGATATTCTTAGTATTTAGCTTATTTATAGACAAATTTAAAGGCATTTCAGGTTTCCAATTGGTTTTGATTGAAGTAATTTAACTCTATTGATCAACTTAAGAAGAATTGGTACCGTTCCAAAATTGAACAGTGTGGATCCATGAAGTTGTTTATTGTTCCAATCTTTTCTTTTTCAAAAAGATTGACAATGATTTCCACAATTTCACACACATCCATATATATATATATAAAATTATTGCTTTGCTATTCATATCTGTGATGGCCATGAGAATGTCCATTCAGGTCTGTGGATGCAGGGAACCTAACTGACTGAAGGCCCAGCTGCTACACTCTGAAATCTGTCATCTCATTTGCGGTGAATTCCCATTTCCCATGATCCTCTCCTAGCCAGTGAGTGAGTAGTGAGGGATACTAAGGCAGGTCCATTCCTGGGAGATGTGGGACCAGTATGATGTGTGACTTCGACTTGGAGACACCTTAACAGCTCTGTTAAACTTTCATTAGAATCACACTGCTCTCTAAGAAGCCTCCACTCAACGTTCCCTCCTTCCTTTCCTCTCTTGTTCACTCTGAGTCAAATTTGTATGGTGGTCTGACAAAGTCTCCAGGATCCCTTCCCCTATTTTTTTCACAGGGGTTTCCCCTAATAAATTTCTTGCACATATAATCTGTCTTGCTGTTTGCTTATCAAAGGATCCCAAATAACACACATTCTTAATGAAAATAAAATGGAATGTGTTAGTTTTAATGAATTTCAATTCATTATTTAGTGATTAGTGGTTTTTTAAATATATTATTTAGGTAGGCTTTGCTTGCAAATACATTTTCCTGTGTTTCCTGCAAGAAGTTGATTGTTTTGGCATATAGATCTATAACACACTAAATTTCTGTTTGTATGTGGGGTATGGTGAGGACATGAGTCATTTTGATCCACATTGTTATCCAGTTGCTCTAGCATCATTTATTGAGAAGTCTATTATTTCCTCTCTAAATTGCAGTGATGCCTTTGTTGTAAATAAAATTATTGCATATATGTGGAATTCTTTCTGGACTCTGTTCTGTTTATTAACTTATTTTTATATTATTTTATTAATACCATTCTTAATTATTGCTATTATAGAAAGCTTCAAATCTGATGATTTAAGTACTCTAACTTTGTTATTTTTCTTGAAAATTGTCTTGACTTTCTTAGACATTTTGCATCATCATATAACTTTTAGAACCAGCTTGTCAAACTGTGTCAACACACATACACACACACAAACACACACACACACATTGAGTATTGTATTAAGTCTACTGATCCATTGGGCAAGATTTGATATTTTAACAAAATTTGATATTTTAACAATCGTGAATCTTCCCATATCTCTCAATTTGAGGGGCCTCCTTTATATTTCTCAGCAAATTGGTAGATTTCAGTGTAGACATTTTTGTCATCCTTTGTGAAGTAAATTCTTAGCTATTTGATTCTTTTGAAACTCTTTCAAATGATATTTTTCTACTTTCCATTGATTGTTCTTTGATTGTTGAAATACAAATGATATTTTAATAGCTTTTTATTCAAAGACTTGCTAAGATCACCATTTACTGATCATTTGTGGTTATTTTTATGTTTATAATACATACAATTATTTCATCTCCAAATGATGACAGTTTTATGTATTTCCTTCCATCTTTACACCAATTATTTCTACTTTTTCGTGTATTGCACTGTGTAGAATCACCATTACAACGTCAAACAGAACTGGTGAAAAAGAATACTATTGTTCTGTTCCTGAATTTAGAGGAGAAATATTTAATAGATAATCATTAAGTATTGTTGTGAGCAGAGTTTTATTTTTGTTTTTTTTGTTTCTTTAGATACCACTTTTCAGTTTAAAGAAGTTTGCTTATATTCCTAGTTTGAGTAGTTTTAAATCACAAATGTGTGTTTACATCAAATTATTTTTCTGCTTTTTAGCTCTATTGATGACATATTTTATTAATATGGTGAATCATATTGAACCTTTTATGCTCTTATTTTCTTCATTTAAATAATTTCAAACTTACAAAAATATTGCAAGAATTAATCTATTGTTAAATTTGTCCCCATTTGTTTTGTCATTCTCTCTTGAGAGGTTGGATGGATAGATAGACAATAGATAGAAAGATAGATATGATAGAAAAATAGATATAGCTTTATGAACCATTTGAAAATAAGTTGCATATATTATGCTACATTACTTCAAAATATTATTAGAGTTTATAAATCTATTAATCTTTTTAAAAATAACTTTTGACCTCATTGATTTTTTAAAATTTTATCTACATATAATTTCATTGTTAACTCTTTTTATCTTTGTTATCTCCTCCCTTCTACATATTTTATGAGGCATTCACTTTTTTTTTAAAAAAAAAGAACTAGTTTAGATAAGCTTAGATAATTTATTTCAGACATTTCTTCATTTCCAGTGTATGCATTAAAGCAAGAAATTACTGATTGTAGGCACTGTTAGCCAACCCACAATTTTGAATATTATATATATATTTACCTTACAGTTCCACATATTTTCTACCACCTATTGGGATTTCTTATTTGACTCATGTCTTACTAAGAAATGATCTATTTAATTTCCAAACATTTGGGTCTCTTTAGTCATTATTCCATATGTATTTTTTTAACTTCTCCTATCATTAGAGCATATACTTACATGAGTTCAATTACTTGAATTCTGAATTAACTGCTTTATCCCTCAGCATTTCAGCCATTTTAGTAAATATTTCATCTGATTATAAAAGATGCACTCTGTAGTTGTTGCAAGTAGTGTTAATTAGGTGAAACTCATTAATTGGGCTATTCAAATCTTCTTTATACTCACCAAGTTTTACCTGTTTGTCCTATGATTTACTGAGAGTTGTATGTTAACATTACCCAAATACGATTGTAGATTCATGTATTTCTTCTTTTTGTTCTGTCAAAATTTCTTTGTATATATTTTTACAGCAATATTATTAAGCACAAATAAATTTAGGATTAGATTGCCTGTCATTTGAAGTTACACCTTTACCATTATGAAATATCCCATTTTATTTCTCATAGTACTTTTTCACCTTTTAGTCTTCTTTAGCTAGTATTAGTATAGTTTCACCAACTTTTCTTTATTTACTGATTGCATAACATATTTCCTTTTATTTTACTTTTAATGTTTTATATTTCTATATACAAATTATGTTTCTTTAAACAGGATTGGTTAAGCATTGAATTTTTGTTTATTTTTTATAATTTTTTTTTGTAACAGGAAAATCTTATTATACTTCTCAGGCAATTAACATTTAATGGAATTATTTATATATATTACTATATTTGAAGTTAAATCTGCCACTTTACTATTTGTTCTGTTTCACCCAGTTTAATTTCTAGTTTCTCTTCTTTCATTTATTTCTCCTTTCCTGCCTTCTTTTTGATTATTTGAATATTTCACATTTCATACTTTCCCACTGCTGACATTTACTACATAATTTAATTAATTGTGGATTTTATGGATATACTAGATATTTTCACATGCAGCATTTATTAACATATATTTGAAAAACTGCTTTTACTGTTTGCCAACTGTGAAAGAATTTTACAACAATTCCATTCTGTGTACCCCTTCAAACTTTGTGCTTTTTTTGTCATATATTTCATGTATATGTATGTATAACATATATATGTATGTATGTATAACATATATGTATGTATAACATATATATACATGAAATATATGACAGCAAGAGTATATGTGTATGTGTGTATATACGGCATTGTCAAAATTTTTGTTGCTTTGAACAAAAATCTTTTTATATTTACTCAGATATGTGCCATATTCTGCTGGGTTTTATTCTCTAGCTGAGATCATTGTTCCTTCAGCCTGAATGACTCATTTTAATAATATTTGTAGTACTTGTTACTTGTGGCAAATTTTTTAAACATCTTATCTATAAAAATATTAATTTAATGTTAATTTTAAGACATTATTTTTCCTTAGTACAGAATATTATGTGTCAGTACGCTTCTCTCCAATGCACACATTACAGACTTTATTATTCCATCATCTTCTGGCTCTTAAGGGTTTCTATTAAAATGTCAACTAACAATCTTATTGTTTTTCCTTTAAGGTCATTTCTCTTTTCATTCTCTTCTAACTGTTTTTAAGATTTCTTCTTAGATTTTTGTCTTTGTCTATTTATGTGATTTCTAAGTTCAGTCATCTTTTTATTTATATTCTACTTGGGATACATTGAGCTTCTTGGATCTCTGGATTAGAATGTTCTATCAGTGTCAGAAGATTTTCATTCGTTGTCCCTTTTAATATTCCCTTTTACCATAATCTTCCCCCCCTCATTATTTTCATTTTTGAACTTAAGTTATGACTATTTTAGAGAGTTTGACTATATCTAACTTGTCTCTTTCTTTCTTTTCTTCTTCTTTCTGTTTCTTTCTTTTTCTTTCTCTTCTGTTTCTTTTTCTTCTTCCTTCCTTCTTTCTTGCCTTCCTTCCTTCCTTTTTATTCTTAATTCTTTTCAATATTGTCCATTTGCTTGATTTTCCAAGTCGTTAATTCTATCTTAAGATAACACCAATCTGCTATTAAACCTATTGGAAGAATATTTAGTTTCAGACATTCTGATTTTTGTGTTTTATATTATCCAAAATATTTTTATATTAATTGAAATTTATGTTGAAATTGTTATTTTTTTTTAAATTTCTTTGTCTTTTTCTTCATTTTCTTACCACTCCAATAATAGAATAATGCGCCACTCTGAATATATTTTTCCCTTCTTTCCTTGTTCCTTCATTTTTTGGTATGCCCTTTAAGTTAAGATAAGAGAAGATGTTCTACCTTATCATTGAAAAAATATTGAAGCTCTGAAATGTTACGTTTCCTCAAAGTAGCTGACGTTTTTTATGACATGTAGGTAGTTTATCACTGGATCACTCTGATTCTATCTGGGCTTGTTTTTAAACTTTATAAGTTTTCCCTTTAAAATTAGAGACTGAACTTTGTTGTATCTCAAAGAACATGCAAAGGACTCTATCGTGTCTCTTTTTCCTGTCTTGACTTGATCTCCAACCTGTTTTCCCACCACATGAATGATCACATTTCTTGTTAGGTTTATGAAAACTCAGTGATGTCTTTCCCATGGTTTCTTAGATGCTCACTCTATGCCTGCCTTGACTGTGTTCCTCTCTTGTATTCAAGTAAAACTTCTGCTTTTTGCTTGGGTTCTATTTCCTCCTATGGCACTAATAAAGCTGACCGGGTATGGAGCATAATTCAGCTCATGTTTCCCTTCTCTTTCAAAAATTTTTAGATACTCTTTGCACGGGGATAATCCCTCTGATGAGTTCAAAAATATATTTTATATATTTTCCAAGTTTTATAGTTGTTTTTGGTTAGACAGTCAGATGCAGTCTAAAACAAAAAATCCTGCAAGATTTAATTTTTATTCAAATATTTGAGTGGTTCCAATTTTGCATGGAATAATAAACAAATGCACACTAATTCAAATTTTGGGAGCAAGCCTTAGATTACATAAAATATTTGAGCTTTACTAATTTCATGAAAAATGTTTTATTATAATTGAAAACAATTTTTTTTCTGACAGTATTATTTTTCTGAATGCACTAGTGAATATGAAGTTCTTGGAAAGTGTTATAACAAATATAGAAAGGCATTATTATTTCATACATTGTCATCTTTGCTTACCTTCATCACCCTTTCCAATTTTTGTATCTTTTGTTACTAATTATTATTAGTAATGTTTTGCTTTTATATCTTTTGCTAGCCATTCTTGTTTTTATTTTTTATTTTTTTTTTTGCTGAGGAAGATTCTCCCTGAGCAAACAGCTGTTGCCAGTCTTCCTCTGTTTTATATGTGAGTCGCCATCACAGCATGGCCACTGATAGACAAGTGGTGTAGGTCTGCACCTGGGAACTGAACTTAGGCAGCCAAAGCACAGCAGGCCAAACTTAACTCACTAAGCCACTGGGGCTGGCCGTGCTAGCCATTCTTTTTGTTAAACATATGGTAATAGAAACATATGCCTGGGAAGATAATGGTTCTCAAATGGAATTTTAAATATATATATATATATAAATATATATATTTAATATATATATATAAATATATATATTAAATATATATAAATATATTATTAAATATATATAAATATATTATTAAATATATATATATTTAAATATATATATATTTCTTGATCTGCTGTTTAAAAACAAACTCTGAATTGTATGACAAGGCATACATAATGAGATGTTAAGTCCCACAAATATGGGTAGGAATTTTTATGAGCCCCGTAAAACCAGAAATTAAGAACAAATCTACACCTTTCTAAGTGTATCTGTGATGATTAGTATTAGCAAGTGGATACGTACACAGTTGACTAATAGCTTTCTTTGGGAATAGAATCTGTTTGTTCAATGACTAGCAAGACCTCATAACTCCCTTGGGCTACTAATGAAAAATTTTCCTCATTTAAAGAACAGAGAGTACATTTTACATAAAACTGTTAATTACAGTATTCCGATTGTAAATCTAAAATAAGAAACTATTTTCCATTCATTATATGATTAATGATTCCCAGGGCAAAGTAAGGGAGCCCAGTTTCTTCCATATATTATCAGACAAATTATATTTATATTAACCCTATTAAAATTAAAGAAAAAGAGGAAAATGAAGGGAGAGAAATAAAAGACACTAGCCATTAAATCCCCTGGAAGTCACTTCAGCCAGAGGGGTAAGGGCTTGTAACAATAATTTCAAAAGTGATAATACATCAACTTTCAAATTGAAAACACACATTTTTTCCCTCGTCAAAGGTTTCTATTTGGTTTAGAATATAAGAGGGATTCTCCCTATTACTTTTTAATATGTACTTATTTTTTCCAATTTAGAGTTTATACAAAATATTTTATTTCTCTAAATCTCTCAAAGAATCTGAAGATAGATACTCTTTAGGAGCATTGATAAACCTCCAGCTGTTAGTATATCCGCTTCTCACAGTTTGATTGATTTTAATAAATATGTCTACCAAAATTGAAGTATATCATATATTAATAAAATATATATAATAAAAAACAAAGCTACAGAACAATTTTTGCTGGGATCACTAGACTGTAAGGATGATTTTAAATGTTTAAAATACTAAATTTAAAAGAACAGCACCCTAAAATTTGAGCAAGGAACCAATAGGACAATATGGATTGCCTGAAAAAAAAATACTCCCATCAGCACCAAGATTCTGACAACAAGATTTAGGCTGCTAAGTTAAAGCACACTAACACTGAATATTCCTCATTAAATCAAGTTTCTCAAAACAAGCCCAAGTCCAACACAAAGTAATGTAACTATTGCCTGCCAATAGTTACCAACTCAATTCTAACAGAAATGAACATTATCTTGAAGAAAACTTTCTCATTTTGACTCAGTAAATACTGAAGATTTAATTTAATAAAATATGAAATGAAAATGAATAAATAAAAAGGATAAATCCACAAGAAATTAACACCTAGAAAGAGTCAATATTTTTTCTTGTTGTCATTAATTGGAGACACATACTCCACACATACACACACACAAACTACATCACAAATTAACAATAGCAGACTCTGGAACTTTCTATCAGCAAATCCCTTGAATATTTCATTTTTTGCTCTGACCAATTTATATGTGGCTATTAATATTGAACTCTACTCTATATAAGAAGTTGTATTAGGAGAAGAAAAAGAAATTTTATAAGTTTGGGGAGATTTTTGTGAGATTCATACCAACTTCACATGGTTTTGAGAAGCAAATCAGCTCATGCTTACCTTTCTTAAGATTTTTAAAATACTTATTCAAAGAACCATTTTCATGCCTCATTTATTTAATTTATAATAATCTGAAATACCCTGTGACCGTAAACCTTTGAAACACTTATACCAATCCTATACTTACTCCTATCACACTGTCTACTTTTAGCCTCCACTCCTGACTCTCTTCTTTGACATAATATTTACATACCGATTATTCATAGCTATGGCTTTGTCTGCTTATCCCACTTCATATACTTTCCTTTACTGACACCATCTTATTTTCAGGATCTCTGACTCCAATTGTTAAAGATACTTTGGATAAAGATAATGAAGATTATTTGATGGTGAGTCAATTGAGTATAATATTTATATTTGCTCTTAAAGCAATAATAGATATTCCTTTGAAATAATTACATATGTATAAAAACAATATTTAAATTGCTTAAACTATACCACCTAAAATATTTACAATTAATATTTTGACATTTCTGTTCCTATTGGAAATATATATATATATGAACAAAATTTGGGGAAAATTGGAAATATAGTGTTCATACTCATATTATTTGTATTATTTTCAGGTTTTACTTAGCAATATATAACTACCAGCTTGCTACATCATGAAATATGCTACAAAAATTATTGTAAGATATCCGGCATCCATTTTCTGGGAGTACCAATTTATTCAATTACCTGTTTACTTATTACTGAATATCTATCTTGTTATTAGTTTCTTGATACTTCAATACTTGAACAAACATTTTTGCAACTAAAACTTAGAGTAAATACATGATAACTTCTTTATAATCCACCAATGTGGAGTGTCTGATCTAAAGAATATGAACAAGTAAGCAATTCATTATGTTGATTGAAAAACTGTTTTCTGTATAAGTGATGTAGACGAGGAAAAAGTTTTTCTCAATTTTCTTAGGGTTCTCAGCTGGGTCTGAAAATTAAACTGACAAAGACAGATTAACAGGAGAAGGTCATACAAATTTATCTAAGTTTTACATGACACAAGAGCCTTCATAAGGAAATGAAGACTTGAAGAAAAGGTTAAACTTGATTGTTTTTATGCTAGGTCTGATGAAGAGTGGACAGTTGTGGAAAAACATGATAGGATGAAGGGTATGAAGTAAGTGTAGTAAATGGGAGAAAACTTAGCAAGGCTTATTTATTCAGATTCTTCTCGGTGTCCTTCATCTTAGAGATAAGGCTATTCCTTTCCTCTGGGTATAGGAAAGGCATCTCTCACATGAAGGTCTTATGACTTATATATCACCTAATCATATATATCATGAATATATATACATGAATATACATACACATACGTATATATACATAGATATATGAATATATGATTAGAGAGATTAGATATATGAATATATGATTAGATAGATCTTTATTTGATTTTTTTTTTTTTCAAATAGCATGCTATCTCGCAATTATATGACACAGGAAAATAATTTGCTGTGTTTTCACAAGAATATAGTTGGTTTCATATGTGGAAGTGGATTTGACAGATGGGAAAAATGGAGAGGCAAACAGAAAAGGAATTAAGTGCTTTGTTTATAGAATTACAGAAATGATGGAGGAAATTCAGTACAGTTTGAAGAGAGGTTAAAAAAATTAAAAAATTAAAAAGTTCGGGACAGTGGTGAGAATAAAGTCTAGGGTTCAAGGCAACATGGTGGGGGCTGAAGCAGGATTTTATGGTGTACTCAGTTTGTAAAGCACCTTAAATCCACAGCTGACCATTTTTGCACTTGATTCTGAAAGGAGATCCAAGAAAAATATTTCAGGGAAGGAGTACATTAGTCAGTTCTATGCTTTTGAATTATACTATGGAAAGGGGAAATTTAGTACAAATGAGAGAATTGTGAGACTAAGAAATGATCCATAGTCTATTTTCGTAGCCCAGGTGAGAGATGATGAGGGTCTAACACATGAGACATTGTCTTTGAGATGAATATGCAGGCATAATATCAAGACAATTCAGAGAGAGAAGAGCAGAAATTAAATGTGAGATGTGTACTTGTAAAGACTTTGGTTAGCACATTTGTATCTATACAAAACACACAAAATTGATACACATCTCTCATTAAGAAATAATTATAAATTAAAGAAGCTGTTTCCCTCACAGGAGGTTTTAGATTGCTATTAGATAATCAGCATTTTCATAAATAGTACATAAGTTTTTTAAGCTATAATGAAAAGATGATAGAGGAGAGATGAGATTACTGTTTTACTTTGTATATACCAAAGGATTATCAAAACCATATATTATAAAATTTATCTCAGAAATTATAATTCCAAAACTTACTAATCACTTAATGTACTGCAAAGACGAGAACTCAGATTTGTGTGCACAAGGTCTTTGTGCACTTACTACTGAAGGAATATTATATTATGACATATAACACACCCCAATGATTCTCTATAATCTGCCGTGATACAGTCTAGTTTATTGCAACATTGTTGTCATATACAAAGTTATAAAACTTGACACAATGTTGTAATACTTTCAAGAAGTAGTAGCATTTGTTCTGTAACATTCTAAACATTTTTGTTGCTATTGACATTGTTTGTTATAGCTGATATTTTTATCATTTGCTGGAACAAAGAATTCTGTGGTCCCTAAGAAATTAATGTTTGGTTAAATTAAAATCATTCAGACCTAACTGTGCAAAAGATAATAGTATCTTTGAAATTCCAGATTTATATATAGTATGTGTGAAATATAGTAGTGTGTCTGGACATTATATCATGAAGCTGCAATGATTTTGTTGGTAAAAAATTCATTCTCTAAAATAGGTGGTTGTACTCTCCTTAGTGATCTGTCTATAGGTGCATAGACCCATGTGCCTGATGACTACATCTGAAGCTAGAAAAATGTTGCTGAAAGTCCTGGACCTTTGTACTCATTACGATTTGGAAAGATATCTTCATATAGGTTACATTTGCTTGATAAGTTTTATCCTTCCATCTGGGTCAACCTAAATAATGAAAACAAAAAACAAAAGTAAATCAAGTTTTTAGCAATTTCTAAATGTAACTGATATTAGCTGAATCGTGATTTTGTCCTTAAGAAAATATTAGAACATTGATTCTAACATAACAATATTGTTGAGCATTTCATTCATTGCAATATCTACAGATCTTAGAACACTGCCTGATGCATAATGATAATTAAATAAATATTTCTAATTGAATCAATATATGTATCAAATATTTCTTGCAGGTCTTAGTAAATTGCATTGGTAAAGCTGCGCCAGAATACTTGCTAAATTTCTACACAAGCAGAGCTGTATTCCAATATACCTATCTCACACCTTGCAATTTGAAAAGAGGAAGAATAATAAAGATGTTTTCCTGTGCAACTGTGAACACCAATATAATAATTGTGCTCTGTTAAGCTAATCAAACGATGTTGTTTTCCTACTTGGGAGGTACTAGGCTCATTTTCAGTCAACTATACCACACACCTTTATTTAAAAATGGATAATTGTATACTTATGTCTATTAGGAATTTTAATTCCCCAAGAGAAATTAGCTAAATTGTTTCTCATTTATGCTTTATTATGCTTATTTTGTAAGTAATAAGAGGCAATTGGATTGCAAATTGAATGAAGATAAAAAATTAAGTAATAATGAAATTAAGAGAAAAAAGAGAATCTATCCCTATCGATTCATACCATATCTTCTTCATTTACCCTTGGTTATGAAGACCTAGCATTGTGCTAATTGAAAAATAGAGAAGCACTGTCAAAGACTACAATGCTAAGACTTATTTTTTTAGAAGTTGATGAGTTGGCTCAGGCAGTTTTTTACTCTGCACAGTACCCCGTTGTAGTGGGGGCAGAGACATCTTATTGAATTGAACACAGTATGTCTTTCACCCTTCCATTCTCCTCTATTCCTGTTTAGTAATTTCTGCTTTCTGACTGCTCTGATAGCTCTGCTCACACGCGCTAGTATTTATACTTGCTTTCTCTTCCCTCATACTCTCCTCCTCTCTTCTTGAAAGTTTAAAGATTTAGGGATTTTTATAAAATCAGGGTTATAAAACCCCCTGTCTTCATAGTTTACATCCATCAAACATATTCAGAGACCAATTACTCACTCTGATTAATCAATACTGAAGTCCTAAACTTATCATTGCTCTAGTGCCCAGAATTTTACATAACCATTTTTCTATGACAGAATATCTTTTGAACCTAGACAACCTTAATCTTGTAACCTGTTTTCTAGAGAGTGATTTTTTCAAGTATGTGTAGTACCATGATATTATGCTCTATCAACATGTTATCTTATATGTATACTCTATATACACCATAAAGCTGTGAAAATGTTGCATGTTATACAGTTCAGTGCTAATGTTTATGCTAGAACTGGTGTTCTAAATCTAGAAATAAGGCAACTTAAAAATTCTCATAGAATTCTAATAGAACGTCATTTTCATCAGCTGTGAAATGGGAATAACAATAATAGCTACTTATTAGAGTTATTTTTAAGAATTAAGTAACAAATTTATGATAGAGGACAATAAATATTGTTATTATTATCAAGATTCATTGTAATTAATTATTGCTATTATTCTATGTTTAGGGAAATGTAACGTTAGCTTCACAAAGGGAAGAAATTTTGTCTATTTTACTGTTTTAATCTTATAACATACAGTAGATTGGTAGATAGGAGGCATTAAATAAATCGTGATCAATTAAATAAAAGTTAATTAATCAATAAAGTTAGTATTTTTTAGATCCTTGGCACTAAAAGAGAGTATTTAAGAAAGAATGGCTCTGGATATAGCCAACTCAGATTAAAATTGCAATGTCCAATTTTCAACTAAAAATTACTAGATGTCAAAAGAAACAAAAAAATTATAACACACACCAGGTAAATAATGCAGTCCAAAGGAAATGATTCCATATAGGCCTAGGTTATGATTAAACAGACAAAAAGTTCAAGTATGTAATGTCAATATGGTCAAAAATAAAGGAAACATGTTTAAATAATTAAAGAAAAATATACCAATAATGTGTGAAGAAATAAAGAATCTAAACAGAAAAATAAAAACTATTATATATAACAAAATGGAAGTTCTAGAGCTAAAAATTAAAATAGCTGAAAAAAATTTTAATAAGTAGGCTCAACAGATTAGAGATGCCAGAAGTAATCTTTGAGATAGATCAATACAATTTACCTGAGAGAAAATGATTGAAATAAAAATGGACAAAGCCTCAGATACCTGTGAAACATCAATATTTTCAAAGGTATATTTGAGTCCCCTAAAGACAGAAGTGAGAAAAGCAGGCAGAAACAATGACGGCTGAAAATTTCCTCAATTATGAGAAAATATAAAATTACAGATTCAAATTCAACAAAACCCAATCAAGATAAGAAAAAGATAACCAACATAGACTTATCTTAGTCAAACTACTTCAAAACAAAAATGAAGAAAAATATTGAGGGCAGCAATATAAAAATAACACATTTTATTCATGATAACAAAGTACATTTAAAGCTTGACTTCTCAACAGAAACAATGGAGGCCAAAAGAGACTAGGAAGACACATTAAAAGTGATGAAAGAAAAATACCGGAATTTTATGTTTATAAAAATACCTTCTACAAATGGAGGCAGATTAAATATATTTTCATATAAACAAAAACTGTGGGTATTTACTGGCAACACATGTATTATAAGAATACAAAAAATGCTAAAAACTGTCCTTCAGGTTGAAGAGAATTTCCACCAGATAATAAGCTGGATATACAGACAAGAGTAAAGCACACATGAATTGGTAAATGTGTGTGTATTTGTGTATATGTAGCTATATGTATATAGGCACAAATTTTATTTTCTAAATTTCTGTAGAATACATAGGACTATTTAAAGCAGAAGTTTAGAAACATATTCTATAATGAGGCAGATAGTAAGTATTTTATCAATAAGACATAAAATCTCTATCATAGCTATCCCAGTTTGCTGTTATAGCACGAAATCAACCATAATCAATACCTAAATTAATGGGTGTGGCAGTGTTCCAATAAAATTTTCTTTGCCAAAAAAGGTGGTGGGTTGGATTTGGCCCATGGGATATCCCTGCTGACCCCTGTTTAAATTAAAAGTTCTAACACTCTATTGTTGAGTTGATAAGACAAATATATGGAATATATGACTTAAAGTACAAATGAGGATAGAAATACAATGGCACCAGTTTCCTATATTTTACCAGAAAAATTCGGAATTAACTATAAGAAGATTTTAATTAATTGAAGATTATAGTCTCTCGGGAATCACTAAAATGTAAAATTCAAACATTTAGTCAAAAATTCAATAGGGAAATTAAAATGACAAAATAAAATATACAAACCAGAAAGCAACAAAAGTGGAGAAAAGGGATTTAAAAAATGATGAGATAAATAGCAATGAGATGTTAAAATATCAATATACCCAACCATATCAATAATTATATTTAAGTAAATAATCTAAAAAGTCTAATAAGGAAAATAGTATCAGACGGGATAAAAAAGCAATATTGAAATACACACTCTCTAAAAAAATACAGTTTAATATCATATACATAAATAGATTATAAAGAAAAGGATGAAACAGTGGCGTGCATTTTGTTTCTAGTCTAATATGCACGAAGCTGTAATGATGCCAGTCCTGATGTCAGTTCCCCTCCGTTAAACCCAGCATATGTGGGGTTAAAACCAAAAGCACCCATCCCCTTTCTCCGCTTCTTTAAGTTACATTCATATGTAAATATTGGTTTTTTTTTTTTAAAGATTTTATTTATTTATTTTTATTTTTTCCCCCCAAAGCCCCAGTAGATAGTTGTGTGTCATAGCTGCACATCCTTCTAGCTGCTGTATGTGGGACGCGGCCTCAGCATGGCCAGAGAAGCAGCGCGTCAGTGCGAGCCCGGGATCCGAACCCGGGTCGCCAGCAGTGGAGTGCGCTCACTTAACCACCAAGCCACGGGGCCGGCCCTAAATATTGGTTTTTTAAACCTTTGTATTCTTGAACTTCACAAGGCAGATGTAACAAGTTACAAATTGTTAAAAGCCCAGCTGGTCTCACACTGGGCTCACACTGAAGTTTTGGCTAAGGACCAGTTCTTGAGGTTTGTTACAGGCAAACTGATATCCAGAGACTATCAAGAAGCTGAAGCTTCCCTGACCCTAACTCCCTGGCTTCCTGGCACCAGAATCCAGCAAGCAGCCTCACAAGGCCAAATGCAGGCTGGTGGGAGAACACCGATCAGCAAGGCCACAGGCTCCCCCTCCCTACAAGCAGCCACATTCCTGGCAACATATAAACCCCTTGCCTCACATCTCTCAGGGAGACCAGACCAATTTGAGGGCTCACTCTCTTCTCCCCGCTGACATCACTCGAAATAAAAACGCTTTCCTTGCCATAAGCCTTGCGTTCCAGTTTCATTCGGCCCCCCTCGTGTGGCAGGTAAAGAACCTGTGTTTGTGTCCAGTAACAGTAAGACAACATTCCATTCTAACAAGTAAATAGCCCAACAAACTGAAATGTCAACAACTTTCTTTAGATTTATCGGAGATGTGAGGTCACAGGACAAACTGCTGTCCCCAAAATCAGAGAAACAGAAAGGAGAATACAGAGAATCTCACTTTCAGAAACCCCTGAGACCAAACCTCTGGGGGAACCAGTGACATGGTAGGAAAACCCAGACTATAACTGACAAATTCCTGAAGGCTCAGTGTGGATAAGCCTGAGGAATAAAATCTCCAGGGGAACCCAGTCATAGAAGGCTCCTTATAATTTTGTGAATTTTACCTCCAGGAGCTCAACCAGGTTTTCACAGTGAATATTGGAGAAAAATCCTCTCCTGTAAGGAAAAGGAACCACTTTGAAATATGCCAGAGCATTCTGTTCTTATCTTAATAAGGTCTGCCCTCAAGAGAAACTATTTAAACAGCCTAATCTGCTGGTCTTTTATCAGAGCCTGCCTGAACTGAGGGAAAGGAAATAGCCCCCAACTCCAGCTACTTCTAGCCTTTCACATGGAAGCAGGGAAAAATCCAACTCAAGCCCACTCTGGTCAACCTGTTCCATCAAGTACGCGTGAGGAGAAGCACTTGTGAAGTTCACAGTTCAGAGGCTCACTAACGACTGAGATCTAGTCTAGGACTGTAGAATGCTTCCCCTCTCCCAACATGACCACCACTTTATTAAAGGCCTATTAGCAGTTCCTTTAACCCAGTACATCAGGTACAGCTATCAAGAAAATGTTATGAGACCTACTAAAGGGCAAAAAATGCGGTTGAAGAGACAGTGCAAGCATCAGATCCAGACTCAGATAGGGCAGAGATGTTGGAATTATCAGACCTGGAATTTAAAACTGTGATTTAGGTGCAAACAGCTCTTGCAGATAAAGTAAATAGCACACAAGAATAGATGGGCAATGAAAGCAGAAAGATAGAAATCCTAAGAAAGGACCAAAAAGAAAAACAAGAGATAAAAAGGCACAGTAACTGGAATGATGGGCTTATTAGTAGACTGGAAACAATCAAGAAAAGCATCTCTCGACTTGAGGATGTATCAATAGAAACCACCTTCACCAAAAGTGAACAACATGGTAGAAAAAATATATATTATCTTAGTACCTAAATCATCATAAACTTATTGTTAGTAGAAATATGGATGTTAAATGTGCTGCTGATGAAGGCTGAAAGGAAATGAGGAACTTGTTACTGGATACTGGAACAAAGGTGATCCTTCTTGGATAGGGTCAAAAAGTTTATCGGAATTGTGTCTGGAAATTACTTAGAAATCAGAATTTGTAACTGAAGAAATTGCATACTTCAGTGCGATTTCCAAGCAAACATTTTATGGCGCTTCAACCCTTGTTTCTTCTTGTTGCTTATACTAAACTGGGAGAGGAAAGAGAAAAATTGAGTGAAGAATTCTTAAACTAAAGGAAATCATGACTTGATGATTTGGAAATCTTAGGATTTCTATCTTTCTGCTTTCAATCTAAAAACTTGTGAAAAGTGCAGAAATTAAGATATTCACTATCAGGAAAGCACACTTTACAGAAAAAGCTGAGGGTTTAGCTGTACAATTTTTGAAAACATCTCAAAAAAATCAAATGGTCAGAGTAATCAGTCACGCAAATTTTCTTTGAAAAGATTCAGAATGTGGTTTATAGATTCCCCCCAGCCATTTCAGCAGAAGCCAAAAATAGAGAAGAAACTATCTAGTAAATATCTGTTAAAGAGCATCTTGTCTAATGAAGTAAATATCGTGACTTATGTGGGACACACTTAAGTTTCTTGAGAATTTTACACCAGCAGAAACATTAGCACCTTGGAATGAAAAGAACAGAGAGAATAAGAAATGAAGGAAGGCTGTCTGTCTCCAAATTCCTCAGGCATATGTATACATGTGTTATCTTCTATTAAAAAGGGAAAATGCCTCAGAAGGTAGAGCTAGGAGCCAAGAGGGTGGAACCAGGAGCCACAGAGGATTATTTGTAGGCCTTGAAACCTAAAGGAATTTGTCAGGCTGAATTTCAACATTTCTTGGAACAAGTGACTCATTTTTCTTCCAATTTTCTCCCTTTCTGAAGAGGAATGTCTAAAATTTTCTATTACAATTCTATGCCTGCCCCACTATTGCATTTTCAGAGAAAATAACCTGTTTCTTTAATTTCATTGGTCCACACATGGAAAAAATTTGTGCCACAAGATGGATTATAACAAGAGCCACACCCACACCTGATTAAGATGATTAGATAATGGAATTTGTTACTTTTGAACTGGTGTGATTTAGATGATATTTTGGGACTTCGTGTTGATGCTGTAATGGTTTAGGTTTTGAGGATGTTGGGATGGGCTGAATATTTTTGCATTTGTGACTAATGTGAATCTTTGGGGGTCAGGCAGACTGTATTAGGCAGAATAATGTCCTCTCTCCAAAGATGTCCATGTACTAATGCCCTGAACCTGTGAATTACTTACCTTACATAGCCAAAGGGACTTGGTGGATGTGATTAATATTAAGGACATTGACATGGAGAGATTATCCTGGATTATCCAGATAAACCCAATCTAATCATATTCAGCTTTAAAAATGGAGAAATTTTCCTGACTCTGGTCAAAGAAAGGTGTGAAGACAGAAGCAGGGTCAGAGATTCTATGTTGCTGAAGGCAGAGAGCCATGAGCCAAGGAATATAGGTAGCCTATGGAAATTGGATAAGGCAAGGAAATGTATTCTATCCTAAAGCATCCAGAAAGGACCAGCTTTGCCAACATCTTGATTTAAGCCCAATGAAAGTCCCACTTGAACATTTCTCTAAAGATGTACAAACGCCCAATACAACCATGAAAATTTGTTTAACATCACTATTTATTAGGGAAATTCTAATGAGACACCACTTCACTTTACACCCACTAGGCTGGCTATTATAAAAATAATGAAAATAGCAATTATTGGTGAAGATGTGGAGAAATCAGAACCCTTGAACATTGCTGGTAGGAATGTAAAATGATCCAGCTGCTATGGAAAACAGTATTGGGGTTCCTCAAAAAATTAAACATAGAATTACCATATGATTTAGCAATTCTACCTCTAGGTATACATCTAAAATTGAAAGCAGGGCCTCAAACAGTTATTTGTATACCAATGTTTATAGTAGCATTATTCACAATAGCCAAAAGCTGGGGGAAAAAAAAAACAATGTCCACCAAAATGGATTAACGGATAAAACAAAATGTGGTACATACATACAAAGGCATATTATTCAGCCTTAATAAGGAATTAAATTCAACACATGCTACAACTTTGCAAACATTTTGCTAAGTAAAATAAGTCAGACACAAAAGGGAAAATATTCTATGGTTCTACTTACATAACGACCTAGAATGCTCCAGTTCATAAAGACAAAAAGTAGAGTAATGATTGCTTGGACTGGAGGAGAAGGAGGAGTGGATTGTTACTGTTTAGTGGGTACAGAATTTCAGTTTGGGATGATGAGAAAGTTCTAAAGATCGACGGTGGTGATGGTAGTACAACAATGTGAATATACTTAATGCCACTTAGTTGTACTTAAATGGATAAAATTGTAAATTGCATAGTATATATTTTATCACAATAAAAAAAATTAATCTACAAGGACAGAGAGTAGATCAATTGTTTTCTAGAACCAGGGTGGTAGAGAAGAATGGGAGAGAGAGTATAAAGGGGCACTATAAAACGTTTAGGGGTAATGAACTTGACGTTGGTGATGGTTTCACAGTTGTATACCTATATCAAAAGTTTTCTAATTAAACACTTTTTTTACTCATTTTATGTCAATTATACTTCATTAAAACTACTAAATAAGCATGTTTCTTTTTGCAGATTCTGGGAAGATGGCCTAAAAAACAATGAATTCAATATTCATTGGAAAGTTTAGCAGACAATTTGAAAAACAGCAGATGAAACTACAAGAGTTTTGGCTCAATTCACTAGCAAGTGAATGCCAAATACCTAGATTGAATGAAGTCTCATAATATGCCAGCTAGGGATTCTTCTAGGAGAGCATCCCACACTGAAGAGAATCTGCTGAGCAAAAAATAAAGATTGAGTGATATAAAACCCAAAAAGACAAATGAAAGAGTAGGTCCAGATAAAGATTTGGAAAATTAAGACATCCAGAAAATCTCAGAAAGCAAATCACAATATATGTTATTCAATATAACATACACACAAAAATGAGATTGGAGACCTCAATGATTTTAGAAAAGGAATGTGAACTAACCATTTTTCTAAAAGTTCTAAGAAAATAAGTTCAAATAACAATTAATGACAGAAAATGTTGAAGTAAAAAATCATACATATTTAACATATTTTTTAAAAAAATTAACATTTCTACAAAGAACACATGCCTAAAAGAATTGCTAAAAAAAGATGAAAACTATAATTCAATATTTTAAAGCAAGGTAAAATAAATTGAGAAAATAAATGTCATGGAAAATAACAAGTACCTCATAAATTTAAATTAGAAATAATGGGAAATGATGTGAGAGAACTCAAGTAATAAATATAAATAAAAGAATAATAATTTCAGAAGTATGGACTAAATTAACCACAAGAGCAATTAAACATAACAAGTAATTCCTTAAGATAAGTAGGAGTCTTAAAAAGCAGAAAATTTTAGAAATAAATAGTAGTAAAGATAAAAATAAAAAGAGTTTTAAAATGACAAATACTAAAAATAGGCAGATTCTATTCAGCATGCAGAAAATAAGATTGCCTGGAGAAGAAAACCAAAACAAAAAAGCAGAACACAAGAGACTACAATTCTAGAAGACATTTCAGAAATTAATTTAAAAAATGTTTTGCATCTCCACCCTTAAAGATCATATGGTGTACCTGATAATATTGGCCAGAAAGACCAGTGAAACATGTCTTAGTAAAATTACTGAGTTTAAAGAAGAAAAAGATCTTTGCACATATGAGCAAAAGATACATGTTGACATGTAAAGATTATGATTAGACTTCTATTTTTATTTTTTGGTGAGGAAGATTAGCCCTGAGCTAATGTCTGTTGCCAATCCTCCTCTTTTTGCTGAGGAAGATTGGCCCTGGGCTAACATCCATGCCCATCTTCCTCTACTTTATATGTGGGATGCCTGCCACAGCACGGCTTGATAAGTGGTGCATAGGTCTGCACCCAGGATCCAAACCTGAGAACCCCGGGCCACAGAAGCAGAGCACACAAACTTAACCACTACGCCACCCGGCCAGCCCCATGATTAGACATTTTAGTAGCAATGCTTTAAAGAAAGAAAAACAAAAGTGGAGTAATATATTTAAAATACAACAAACAAAGTTAACCAAGGACTTCTTAATGACCTTAAAATATAAAGGGCATAGATAACCAGTTTGCAACATTCATTGCTTCCGGGAATATTCTTCTCATATGTTTTTCCTAAAAAATGTTCTAGAGAATAACCTTCAGACTTCCAAAGTTACCAGAGAGACACTGACCTTGGAATTAGCATGTCATCCTTTTGAAAACCCAGATGAATTCACGGATCTGCACATTGAGGAGGAATAACGTACAAAAGAATTAAGACATGGATATTTTGTGCCTCCAAATGAAAGAACACACCATCACCTATAGTTATACCTAAGGAATAAAACCCAAATCTGAACAAATCTCTGGATCTAGGTGTTAATTTGCAGGAAATTTAGACAGGGGAACGTGTTGAGCTACATTATGTACATGAAATCAATAAAATCCAGATGCAGGAAAATCTAACTGTCAACAGTCTGGTTTTCTCAACATATAAATTGTAAGGAAACAGAATGGATAGTACAAGTTCTGTGGTTTAAAAAAAGAAGCATAAACATTGCAATTTACACAATTAATTATTGAGGAAAGTATGATTAGTTAGGTTTAGATTCAAAATTTTGCCAGATTAGCCTTAACGTCAGAAAACACAATAATATAGTACGATTATAAACATCACTCAAATACATGATCAGAATTGCTCCCTGAAAAATTTCTAATGTATTTTAGTCTGATTTGAGTATATATGTGTTCATGAAAACCGGATTTATACTACACGTTTAGTTTTATATGTAGACTTTTACAAACAGCGATATACAATGAGATTTAAATATTATTTGAACATCATATTCTACGTAGTGTTTCATACATTATCAGTTACTACACAGATGGATATTTACTTATTTTTAAGTTAGTAATATGCTTCATAACAATATAAATAATTAAATATGTACGTCAAATTAGAATTGTTTTGTTTCAATATAAAATTCCAAAAAATAGGAACTACTGAGTCAGATATTAACTTTTTGAGCTAGATATTTTATAAACTCATCCTTTACATTATTATATTCATATAAATTATATCCTCCTTTATTATAATCTTAAACTGAAGCTAAAACTACATTAAAACAAAACTGACAGGTGACAGGTTAAAGAACCCTAAGATAGTGGTTCCTAAATTTTGCTTTACTTTTGTTCACTGGATTCTTGCTGAAGACATTCTGAAAAAATTGTTATGAGGTATAATCTGGACACAAGAATTTTTTTAAAGTTCCCCAAATTATTGTAATGCATAGAAAAATGTGGAAACTACTGTCTCAAAATAATTGGTTTGCATTTTCACTTTATGTTATGTTTTAATTTAATTTCTGGAAGGAGGAGTTTTTTTTATGCATCAGTGCCTTTTTTTCTGCCACCTAACTATATTGTCATTTTGTCCAGATGTCCTAAATGCACAAGACAACCAAGTATATATATTGTTTAATGCAATTTTTTTTAATAAACATGGATTTATTCTGCATTTTGTTAAAACATCATGCCTGTTATTTTTTATTATTTTAATCTTTACCCATTACATAATGTCCATTAATTTGTGTTTGCTGCAATTTTGTTTAATATATAGTTTTTCTGAATAGCATGTGAGTCTAGAACCCAATTTCAGACTATTTGTATTGTAATTAACCATTTTTCAAGTATTTGAGAATTATTGACTCTAATTTACTTTCCTAACTTTTGGTTTTATTAAAAATATAATTGAACTTTATGTTCTCTCATTTTTAATGTAATAAGTCAAAGTGGATGTTGAAGTGTTTTGCACCTAGTTAGTGGAATGAGGGGTTAAGGAGCCAAATGAACCTGAAATTGTTTAAAGTATTTCTATTGTTAGGAAAGAAAAGGAGTTGCTGATAATGTTAACTCACCAGTGGTCAAGAAATGTAGTTAAGGTGCTTACGTTAAAGACTACCAACAAGTGAAAAAAGCAGAAAGTACAAATTTCAAATCAGCAGAAGAAAACATTTTATTCAATGAAAATCTGGAAAGAGAAATATTACTCAAAAATTAAATGCTGTAAATAGGAAGCATTAAAGGATGAAAATAAGTAGTAGTAATATGGCAGTTCCATTGAAATAGTTTCAATGTATGCCTTAAAAGATAAGGCCAGGTGGATTTTACATAATGAGTTCTCACATTACAGTGTCTGCATTTATAACAAGTGAAAAGGGAATGCAGAAAGAGTTTTAAAGATAGAAATTTATCAAACCAATGTAAGCCAAAATAAAGCAAACTTCTTGCCTTAAAATTATAAGTAAAAAAGATCACAGAAACAAACAGAACGTCACATAAAGAACAGAATTTCACATATTGGTAAAGGATAAAAGAGCAAGACAATAGAATAAGAATGAATATATACACAGCATGATGAGAAGAAGATAAAATGAAGAGATTCTAACTAGTCTCAAATGCATCTGGGGAAATGACAAATAAATTCAGTTTAACTTGAGACCTCTGCAACAAGAATGCGTTTCTTCTTTTGCTATGTCAAAGCAATGTATTTTTGTTTTCTGTGAGGAAGATCAGCCCTGTGCTAACATCCACGTTAATCCTCCTCTTTTTTGCTGAGGAAGACCGGCTCTGAGCTAACATCTATTGCCAATCCTCCTCCTTTTTTTTCCCCCCCAAAGCCCCAGTAGATAGTTGTATGTCATAGTTGCACATCCTTCTAGTTGCTGTATGTGGGACATGGCCTCAGCATAGCTGGAGAAATGGTGCATTGGGGATTCGAATCCAGGCCGCCAGTAGCAGAGTGCATGCACTTAACTGCTAAGCCATGGGGCCAGCCCCAAAGCAATGGGTTTTTACAGATATAAATCAACATACACGTTGAATAAAAGGTTTTTTGAAAAAAATTATCTCAATTCTTATAAATGGTTACATTTTGGAAATGCCTATCAATAAATATTTTAATATTTTGATTTCTACTTTGTACGTGTCCTATTTTCTTAATCACAATGGCGATTCATCTGCATAAATATTAGAGTTAGATGTGCATTTGAATCTTCTATTTAAGGCATAATGATAAATTTGCTCCATCCAATTTGGCCTCACATTCTAGGTTGCCTCATTTATGAAAAAGACATAATCAAAACTTGTTTATATTTGTAAATCTAAAATATGTCTTAAATTTATAATAAAATTTACCTTATTGTGAAGATTGTATTCAAATTACTTAGCACTGGTTTTGATACATACTAGGGATTTAATAAATATTTTATTCCAAGGTAATAAAGGCTATAATTTAAGGAGACTATAGTGTTAGAGTTTTAATATTTAGATAAATTAATTGTAACACTCATTTATACTATGGAAACTGAATGTCCATCTTCCTATGATGATATTAATATAGCTTTCAACAAATTACGTGCCCCAATAATGTGACAAGATGTCAAGGCCACAAGTAACAAAGACAGTCTAGATTATGACTGTAATGACTACTCAGAAGAATATGGTCTATGTACATGGCATTTAAATCAGACGAAGTCCCACAGTGAGCTTTGCAACTTATCTACGCACACTGATGGTTATCTCCTTCAAATAGCACAGCTTTTAAAACATTGGAAATAATATTTTTAAAGAGAATCACATTGGATCTTCTTTTATATTTGACACACTGTGTAAAGAAACCTGCCTTTCAACAAATTTAAAAAATGGATTTACTGAAAGTTGTATTTGTCTTACTAGAATCTTTGAAAAATTGAAGATTTATCCTAAAGAAAGAAAATAGTGTAAAATATCACCTCTAGCAACAATTTAATTTACAATGAGGAAGTTGAGAAGAAGAATAGCCAAGGATTTCATTTGGGGTCATTTAAAATATAAAATAACATTATCTAATAACCTGACAGAGTTGCTTAAACAAGTCATGTTTATTTTTCTGTCATTTCTTTGTGGTATAATACAAAATGTTAAAAGTATATTTGATTAAAAGAATACTATTGAGGATTTTGAAAATGCACACATTTGAAAGATTCTAAATAACAGACCCATACTTAAGATACATAGAATACCCCGTCCATATTTAGTGGTTACAGAAAGATTAGAAAATGTTTAGAATTTGAGACTAATTAAATCATGTTTAATAATAAAAGTTTAGATTGATGAGGTATCTCACTTACGGCTTATGAACAACAGCTTGATGGGAGAGAGATCTTGAATTACTGCGATGTATTTGACCTTATTTTATGTTTATGTTTATCAACATTTATTTTGGAAGTGCATGACAGCCTGCTGCTATGGTGATATTATAAGTAAAGTGCATTTAATGAACTCATAGTGAGTCATTTTTCTTTATACTTAATGACGTCATTTTTCCAAGATCACAATAATTTCTTTTCTGGTAACTATTCAATATTTTTTGCTAAAACTCAATTATTTATTAATAATTGTAATATTTTTGTGCCTATTGATTCTTAAATTTTGTTTTACAATTACATTTCTTTGTGAGTAGAACCAAGATTTTATCTTTATGCAATATGATTCCAAGGTTGTTTTATCTGTTATAAATGCAGAAATAACTCTCAGATCATTTTCACAATTGTTTTAGTTTCTTTTTCTTTTCCTTCACATACATTTCTGGGAAAAGCCTTGTAGATACAGATCATCACAAGGAAAACTAAATATGATCACCTCTTTTCTTTTCTTTCTTTCATTTTTTTTTTTTTTTGAGAACCATTTGTGGAACACCCACTGGAAGGATAAAAACTTTTCTCTCTCCTATAATGTCGTGTATCTCTGGTCAGAATTTTTCTTAAGAAAAATTTCTGTTATATTTGCATAGTATTTCTAGACCATATTGTAGTTAAAAAAAAAAATACAGGCTATAGTGTCTGTCTTTGAATAGGAAGAACGAAATCATCATGAGGATGAGCAGAAGGTCAGCTCCGAGGGAGATCATTGTTTTGAATACTACTTTGCATTCTTATGTATTCATGTTGTATTTTTTCACCATCATAAAAAATAAAAAGTGACTTTTAAAGAAAAGAAATAATCTAACAGAAAATCTCAGTGAAGCTTCTTTAGTAAACACCAAGTCAAATCTATTATTACATGAAAGTAAGTGAGAATGTATTCTCTCAGTGCACATAGGAGGCAAAATTCAAATGTATGGGTGAGTTCACATTCAAGAGAGAAGAGCATAGGGGCCGGCCCCATGCCATAGTGGTTAAGTGTGCGCGCTCCGCTGCTGGCGGCCCGGGTTCGGATCCCGGGCGTTGAACCTGGGCGTGCACCAACGCACTGCTTGTCAGGCCAGGCCAATCAGCGTCCCATATAAAGTGGAGGAAGATGGGCATAGATATTAGCTCAGGATTAGCAAAAAGAGGAGGATTAGCATGAATGTTAGCTCAGGGCTGATCTTCCTCACCAAAAAGAAAAAGAGAGAGAAAGAGAAAAGCATATAATAATTGCAGAAAAAAAAGAGTGTTAGTCCACAAAGACATATATCTTGACTTAATTTAACAATATACCTCTCATTTTAATTAAATTGTCACTCTTTTGCACAAACCTATTAGTCAAACTTTTACTCTACTTTGATCATAGCAAATGAGATAACCTCAAAACATAATAATATATGAGTGGTATAATTGACTAAATTATGACTTTAATTAGAAAATCAATAATGATTTAACCAAAATTATAAGAAAAATTTCGAAGCCCTTGGTATATTTGTTATTAGTTTCACCAAGCCGAAAGTTGAGGTTTTATTACAATTCAAGCCATAATTAAAATTTCTCTTTTTCTGGATGTCATATTGGATGTGGAGAATGAATAAAATAAAATTATTAAACAAATTTATTACATTTAATTTATCTTCATTTTAAAAGTTTAATAGAATCAAAATGCAAGAATTTTTAATGATTTTATTTTTTTTCTGGTAACTGATTTTGTTGTTGTTGTTGTTGTTAAACTAGCATCATACTTCAAATTAAATACTGCAATATGAATTCTTCTAGTTAGAATATGATTTACGGAGAGCCAGGCAGTAACCTTAGGAAACCGCCTCCGACTTAAACTTTAAGCAGCAGGAAAAGGAAACTGTTTTCAATTGTGAGAGCAGCTTAGTATTCTATGGAACTAGTCAACAGGGCATCTGGTAGCAGAAGGCTCGTAGAATCATACCACCTCCTCAGTTCCTCAGCGTTTCAACCACTTCCTAACATACTCAAGATGGTACCTTTGCTTCTGCACTCTTGATCTTTGCAACCCTATTAATTGAAATCTGATGCTTCTAAACATTCAACTTAGGGTTTAGCAGTGTGAGAACTTCCCAAATTTTTGTTCAAGTTAATTACAATATGAAGTTGAGAGATAATTCTGCAATATTCAAAATTGGTTGTGGGCTCAATAAATTCAAGTTTAACCTAGAGAAGGCAGAAACCCAGATTTGACTACTCACCTCTTCCTAGGAAAACAGAATTCCTAAATTGTCACCCACTCGTTTCTTTTAATACAAATTTGATTAAAGATATTCAATGAGGTAGCTCCTGATAATTGGAGCCACTCTTTTATACACTAAAAAGCCTCATAATAGACAAAAAAATAATCGTTGTATACATGCAAAATGTAAAAGTACTTTTTCTTTCTCCAGGTATATGAGGCAGTTTGAGACTAGTGTCCCAATAACATTTTAGATACTCAAGTATAATTGCATCACTAGGAAATATGAAGAAAATTAATTTGTTAATGATGAAGATCACATATGTGATATGACACAAACTTTGCTGAAATGATAAAAAGTATATAATAGTAGACTTTATGTAAATTTCAAAAAATATTCCTTTACATTCTAGAACAGGTACTTTTATTCTTCTTTCTCAGAAATAGTAGCCAAGAACACTGTCAGAGATATTATTTCTACCATATTATAGATAACCAAAGATCTAAACCATGGGCACAACTGATTTAGATAGGTAAATAATAAACTTCTCTATCCTTCTTCTGGTTAAATACATTACATTTTTCCTAAAGACTTTATATTTTTAGAGCTGTTTTAGATTCATCTAGTTTTAGATTTAAAATTGAGAAGGTACAGAGGTTTCCCGTATACCCTGGGTCCTAAAAGATGCATAGCCTCCCCCATTATCAACATCCCCCACCAGAGTGGTTACATTTGTTACAATTGATGAACATACATGGACAAATCATAATCACCTCAAGAGCATAGTTTACATTAACACTTTCACTCTTGGTGTTGCACGTTCTATGGGTTTGGACAAATGCATAATGACGTATATCCATCCTTATAATATCATACAGAGTAGTTTCACAGCCCTAAAAATCCTCTGCTCTGCCTATTCATCTTCCCACCCCCATCCCAGGCAACCACTGGTCTTTTTTATTATCTCCATAGGTTTGCCTTTTCTGGGTGTCATATAGTTGGATTCATACAGTATGTAATCTTTTTGGATTGGCTTCTATTGCTCAGTAATACACATTTAAGTTTCCTTTAAGTCTTTTGTGGTGTGATAGCTCATTTCTTTTTAGTGCTGAATAATATTCCATTGTTTTTATGTACCACAGTTTATTTATCCATTCATCTATTTGAAGACACTTGGTTACTTCCAAGTTTTGGCAGTTATGGATAAAGCTGCTGTAAACATCTATGTGCAGGTTTTTGTGTGAACATAATTTTTCATCTCCTTTGGGTAAATACCAAGGAGAACCATTACTAGATTGTATGGTAAGAGTATTTTTTTTTTGTTTTAATTTTTTGTTTATTGCAATAACATTGGTTTATAACATTGTATAAATTTCAGGTGTACATCATTATACTTCTATTTCTGCATAGATTACATCATGTTCACCACACAAATACTAATTACAACCCATCACCACACACATGTGCCGAATTATCCCTTTCGCCCTTCTCCCTCCCCTCTTCCCCTCTGGTAATCACCAAACCAATCTCTGTCTCTATGTGTTTGTTTGTTGTTGTTATTATCTACTACTTAATGAAGGAAATCATATGGTATTTGACCTTCTCCCTCTGACTTATTTCACTTTGCATAATACCCTCAATGACCATCCATGTTGTCACAAATGGCTAGATTTCATCATTTCTTATGACTGAGTAGTATTCCATTGTGTATATATACCACAGCTTCTTTATCCATTCGTCCCTTGATGGGCACTTAGGTTGCTTCCAAGTCTTGGCTATTGTGAATAACGCTGCAATGAACACAGGGGTCCATGTATCTTTATGCATTGGTGTTTTCAAGTTCTTTGGATAAATACCCAACAGTGGAATAGCTGGATCATATGGTAGTTCTATCCTTAATTTTTTGAGGAATCTCCATACTGTTTTCCATAGTGGCTGCACCAGTTAGCACTCCCACCAGCAGTGTATGAGAGTTCCCTTCTCTCCACATCCTCTCCAACACATGTTGTACCTGTCTTGTTAATTATAGCCATTCTGACAGGCGTGAGGTGATATCTCATTGTAGTTTTGATTAGCATTTCCCTGATAGTTAATGATATTTAACATTTTTTCATGTGCCTGTTGGCCATCTGTATATCTTCTTTGGAGAAATGTCTGTTCAGGTCTTTTGCCCATTTTTTAATTGGGTTGGTAGTTTTTTTGTTGTTGAGATGCATGGGTTCTTTCTATATTTTGGAGATTAACCTCTTATCCGATGTATGTTTTGCAAATATCTTCTCCCAATTGTTAGGGTGTCTTTTCGTTTTGTTGATGGTTTCCTTTGCTGTGAAGAAGCTTTTCAGTTTGATGTAGTCCCATTTGTTTATTTTTTCTATTGTTTCTCTTGCCTGGTCAGACATGGTGCTTGAAAACATGTTGCTAAGACCGAGGTCGAAGATCGTACTTCCTATGTTTTCTTCTAGAAGTTTCATAGTTTCAGGTCTTACATTCAAGTCTTTAATCCACTTGGAGTTAATTTTTGTGTATGGTGTAAGGTAAGGGTCTACTTTCATTTTTTTGCATGTGGCTATCCAGTTTTCCCAACACCATTTGTTGAAGAAACTTTCTTTTCCCCATTGTATGTTCTTGGCTCCTTTGTTGAAGATTAGCTGTCCATAGATGTGTAGGTTTATTTCTGGGCTTTTGATTCTATTCCATTGACCCTTGTGTCTGTTTTTGTGCCAGTACCATGCTGTTTTGGTTACTATAGCTTTGTAGTATATTTTGAAATCAGGGAGTGTGATACATCCAGCTTTGTTCTTTTTTCTAAGGATTCCTTCAGGTATTCGGGGTCTTTTGTTGTTCCATATAAATTTTAGGATTCTTTGTTCTATTTCTGTGAAAAATGTTGTTGCAACTTTGATAGAGATTGCATTGAATCTATAGATTACTTTAGGAAGCACGGACATCTTAACTATGTTAATTCTTCCAATCCAAGAGCACGGAATATCTTTCCATTTCTTTGTGTTTCTTCAGTTTCTTTCAGCAATGTTTTATAGTTTTCAGTGTACAGATCTTTCACCTCTTTGGTTAAGTTTATTCCTAGGTATTTTATTCTTTTTGTTGCAATTGTAAATGGGATGGTATTCTTAATTTCTCTTTCTGCTACTTCGTTGTTAGTGTATAGAGATGCAACTGATTTTTGTATGTTGATTTTGTATCCTGCAACTTTACCGTATTCGTTTATTACTTCTGAAAGTTTCTTGGTGGATTCTTTAGGGTTTTCTATATATAAAATCATGTCATCTGCAAATAGTGACAGTTTCACTTCTTCCTTTCCAATTTGGATCTCTTTTATTTCTTTTTCTTGCCTGATTGCTCTGGCTAGGACTTCCAGTACTGTGCTATATAGGAGTGGTGACAGTGGGCATCCTTGTCTGGTTCCTGTTCTTAGAGGGATAGCTTTCAGTCTTTCACCATTGAGGATGATATTAGCTGTGGGTTTGTCATATATGGCCTTTATTATATTGAGGTACTTTCCTTCTATACCCGTTTTATTCAGTATTTTTATCATAAATGGATGCTGTATCTTGTCAAATGCTTTCTCTGCATCTATTGAGATGATCACGTGATTTTTATTCTTCACTTTATTTATGAGGTATATTACGTTGATTGATTTGTGAATGTTGAACCATCCCTGCATACCTGGAATAAATCCCACTTGATCATGGTGTATAATCTTTTTAACGTATTGTTGTATGCTATTTGCTAGTATTTTGTTGAGGATTGTTGTATCGATGTTCATCAGTGATATTGGCCTGTAATTTTCTTTTTTTTTGTGTTGTCTTTGTCTGGTTTTGGAATCAGGGTAATGTCGGCTTCATAGAATGAGTAAAGGAGCTTCCCCCCCTCCTCAGTTTTTTGAAAGAGTTTGAGAAGGATAGGTATTAAGTCTTCTTTGAATGTTTGGTAGAATTCACCAGGGAAGCCATCTGGTCCTGGACTTTTATTTTTGGGGAGGTTTTTGATTACTGTTTTGATCTCCTTACTGGTGATTGGTCTATTCAAATTCTCTATATCTTCTTGATCCAGTTTTGGAAGGTTGTATGATTCTAAGAATTTATCCATTTCTTTCAGAGTGTCAAAGTGGTTGGCATATAGCTTTTCATAGTATTCTCTTATAATCTTTTGTATTTCTGAGGTGTCTGTTGTAACCTCTCCTCTTTCATTTCTGATGTTTTTTATTTGTGCCTTCTCTCTTTTTTTCTTGGTGAGTCCAGCTAAGAGTTTGTCAATTTTGTTTATCTTTTCAAAGTACCAACTCTTGGTTTTATTAATTTTTTCTATTGTTTTTTAGTCTCTATTTCATTTATTTCTGCTCTGATTTTTATTATTCCCTGCTCCTACTGATTTTGGGCTTTGTTCTTCTTTTTCCAGTTCCTTTAGGTGCCTTGTTAGATTGTTTATTTGAGATTTTTCTTATTTGTTGAGATAGGCCTGTATCGCTATAAACTTCCCTCTTAGAACCACTTTTGCCATATCCCATAAATTCTGGCATGTCATATTTTCATTTTCATTTGTCTCCAGGTATGTTTTGATTTTTCCTGTGATTTCTTCGTTGACCCAATCGTTGTTCAGTAGCATTTTGTTTAATCTCCACGTATTTGTGGCTTTTCTGATTTTCTTCCTAAAGTTGATTTCTAGTTTCATACCGTTGTGGTCAGAAAGGATGCTTGGTATTATTTCAATCTTCTTAAATTTATGGAGACTTGTTTTGTGGCCTAATATGTGATCAATCCAGGAGAATGTTCCATGTGCATTTGAAAAGAACGTGTATTCTTCAGTTTTTGGATGGAACGCTCTGTATATATCTACTAGGTCCATCTGTTCTAGTGTGTCATTTAACGCCAATGTTTCCTTATGGATCTTCTGTTTGGGTGGTCTATCCATTGGTGTAAGTGGAGAGTTAAAGTCCCCTACTATTATTGTGTTACTGACTATTGCTGTTTTTATGTCTGTTAATAATTGCTTTATATATTTAGGTGCACCTACATTGGGTGCGTAGATATTTACAAGTGTTACATCCTCTTGTTGGATTGTTCCCTTGATCATTATGTAATGCCCTTCTTTGTCTCTTTTTACAGTTTTTGCTATAAAGTCTATTTTGTCTGATATGAGTACTGCTACCCCAGCTTTCTTTTCATTGCCATTTGCATGGAGTATCTTTTTCCATCCCTTCACTTTCAGTTTGTGAGTGTCTTTAGGTCTGAAGCGTTTCTCTTGTATGCAGCATATATATGGGTCTTGGTGTTTTATCCAGTCAGCCTCCTTATGCCTTTTAATTGGAGCATTTAGTCCATTGATGTTTAAAGTAGCTATTGATAAGTATGTACTTACTGCCATTTTTTAACTTTTTTTCTCAGTGTTTTAGTAGTCCTTCTCTGTTCCTTTCGCCTTCTATACAGAATTGATTGTCTATTTAGTTCGACCTATGTCTGAAAGCTCTACTCTTTAACTCCCCTCCTCCCTCCTTTTATGTTTTTGATATCATATCTAACATCTTTTTTGTGCATTTGTATCCATTACCCTCTTACCATGGAAATAGATAATTTTTTCTATTTGCAGTCTTCTTTTTCCCCCTTAAATCTGTCCTTTTAACATTTCTTGTAGTACTGGTTTCTTGGTGACAAACTCCTTTAATTTTTACTTGTCTGGGAAATTATTGATCTCTCCTTCCATTTTGAACGATAACCTTGCTGGGTAGAGTATTCTTGGCTGTAAGTTTTTTCCTTTTAGCACTTTAAATATATTGTGCCACTCTTTTCTAGCCTGTAAGGTTTCTGCTGAGAAGTCAGCTGATAGCCTTAGGGGGTTTCCTTTGTATGTAACTTGACTTTCTCTTGCAGCTTTTAGGATTCTCTCTTTATGTTTAATTCTGGACATTTTGATTATGATGTGTCTTGGTGTGGGCCTCTTTGGGTTTATCTTGTTTGGTGCTCTCTCTGCTTCCTGTACTTGGATGTCTGTTTCCTTCCTTAGATTAGGTCATCTATTATTTCTTGAAATAGATTCTCTGCCCCTTTGTCTCGCTCTTCTCCTTCCAGGACACCTATAACACAGATGTTAATGCGCTTGATGTTGTCCCATAGTTCTCTTAGACTGTCCTCACTGTTTTTAATTCTTTTCTCTTTTACCTGTTCAGCTTGGGTAATTTCTTCTAGTCTTTCTTCCAGCTCACAGATCTGTTCTTCTGTATCCTCTACTCTGCTTTTTGGTCCCTCTAGTGAATTTTTCATTTCCAGTATTGTATTCTTCATTTCTGATTGGTTCTTTTTTATATCTTCCATTTCTTTGTTGACATTCTCACTAAGTTCATCTATTCTTCTCCCCAGATCAGTGAGCATCCTTAACACTCTTAGTTTGAACTCTCTGTCGGGTAGGTTGCTCATTTCTGTTTCACTTAGTTCCTTTTCTGGGGTTTGGTCCTGTTCCCTTACTTGGAATGTATTCCTTTGCCTTCTCATTTTGCCTCTTTCCCTGTGTTTGTGTCTACGTATTAGGTAGGTCAGCTACGTCTCCTGCTCTTGGATAAGTGACCTTATGTAAGTGATGTCTTAGGAGGTCTGCAGTGTGCTTGCCTCAGTTCTCAATATTCCAGAGGTGACCCGTGTGTGGGCTACATGTGTCCTTCTGCTGTGGCCTGTTTGCTTTCCCTGTAGGCACCTAGGGAGGCCGAGTTATGCTCCAGACCAGTTGTTGTAATGCTCAGCTGCTTGTAGTTGTTGTGGTCCCCTCAGTCTCTTTATCAGGTCTGGGGAGCCCCAGCACAGTTGGCTGCAAGTTCTAATACCACATTTGTGTTGCAGTCTTTCTTTTAAGTGAGTAGGCCCCCAGCCTGGCAGGTTGGTAGGCTCAGGTGCTTACAATTGCTATAAGCCTCCAGCCTTTAGGTCTCTTGTCATCTCTCTGAGGATTGCAGCTGTGTGGGGCTGACCTCAGGCGCAGGAGCACCCAATTGTTTCAGGCTTTGGAAGGTGGGGCAAACCCCCTATGTGGGTCTTTGAGAAGCACAAGTCTGCAGCTGACAAGCCCTGCTACCCACAGGTCCAAACACACAGTCAACACAGTCCTGCCCCATGTGCATGCCCCAACCACCTGAAGTGGACCCAGTCTCTCCACAGCGGGAGCCCCACACACTCCACCACCGCCCCACACTCTCCACCCACTCCTTGTGCATGGCCTGCCCCACTGAAGTGGGCTCAGTTGACAGGCTGCAGAGAATTCAGTCACCAATCTATGCAGGCCCACAAGTTGCCTGAGGGCTTGTTGTTGGGTGGGGTCCATCTCTAGTGTGGGCTGCTTGCCCTGGCTGAGCTGGATTAAATCGCTGCTCTAGTGGGTAGGGCAGACCTGGGCTAGCAGGCCCCAGGGAGAACTCCAATGGCATCTGTGTCAGCACACCCACACCAGGCCACAACAATGGCCTCCACCAATGTCCCAGTCCCTGGAGAGGTGTCACCTCTCACTGCAATGCACTCAGAGCCTATCAGGTGAGTCTCTTTTCACCAAAGCACTGTGCACCTTTCTTTCTGGTGATTTTCAGTTGCTTTCTGAAACTGGTGAATTTGTGTGTGGGCCCTTTAAGAGCAGGTTTTAATATCTTTGTGAACCAGCTTTTCTGGGGGTACTCCCCAATGTTTTAGTAGCAGGCAAAGTTAGATATTATGCCACTCGTCTCGATTGTGCTGGGTCCACAATGCCCACAGTGGGGGTGCTCCCCGGCTCAGGGCCCCGCTCCTCCAGGGAGGGCTGCGTACCTGTGGGCTGCTCCCAGGCGGCCGTGAGGCACTGCGGCTTGTGAAGGTGGCGTTTTTTTCTCTACAAAAGGAATTTTCTGCCTCTTCCACCTCAATTAGGATTGTCTTTTCTTGCAGGAGTTCCTCTTATCTAGTTTTCAGTTCTCTCTCAGGGGTAATTTTTCCACAAGTAGTTGTAAATTGGCTGTGTCCGCGGGAGGAGGTGAGTTTTGAGTTGGCCTATGCCGCCATCTTGACTTCTCTTAAAAGTATGTTTGTAAGAAACATTCAAACTGTCTTCCAAACTGACCATTTGGCATTCCCACCGACCATGAATGAGAGTCCTTGTTGCTCCACATTCTCACCAGCATCTGGTGGTGTCAGTGTTTTCATTTTCATTAAACTCTAAATATGCTATTCTTTCTCTTGTGACTTTCCCTTTGATATATGAATACATTTAAATGTTATTATTTTCTTATATTTGGTGATTTTCAAGATATCTTTCTGATATTAATATTTAGTTTAATTCCAACTTAATTGAAGACAATACTTGGGGTGATTTCAGTTTTAAAAAATACGTTAATATTTGTTTGATGCTCCAGGATATGTTTTACTCTAGTAAATGTTCCTTGCTCACTTAAAAAAATAGTTTCCTGCTGCTGTTAAATGGAATCTTCTACAGATGTCAATTAGGTCAAGCTGACTGACAATATTGCTCAGAACTTCTATATTCTTACTGATTTTGACCGATTGTTCTATCAATTACTCAGAAAGAAGTGTTGAAGTCTCCAACTATAATTGTATATTTCTCTGATTTTCATTTAGCTTTCATGTTTTTTGCTTCATAAATATTGTAGCTCTATTATTACATGCATACACATTTAAGGTTGTTATATATTGATGATGAATTGATTCTTTGTATGAAGTCTCTCTTTACTCACAGTGTTCGGAAGCCTACATCTTCTGATCTTAATATGGCCAATTTTTCTGTCTTTTAATTAATAATCACATAGTCCGACTTGTTCCATCATTTTTTTAACCTCTATAGTTAATCACCTTTATAGTTAAAGGTGATTATCACAGACAGCATACAGATGGGTCTTGTTTTTAAACCTCACAGTTCGGTCTTTAAGTTCTGTAATCTCTACCATTTAATTTAATGCAACTATTAATATACTTGATAAATCTACCTAACATTTTGTCAGTTGTTCACTACTATTCTTTCCATTTCTTCTCATTTTTTTCTCTTTTTTTCATCTGCTTATAGATTACATGGTTTATTATTCCATTTTATGTCACTATTGGCTGAGTAGTTATACCCTATTTTTACAACTTATATCTTAGATTTATCACAATTTATTTTCAAATAATATTATACTAATCCTCATGTATTGTTAGACCCTTAAAACTGTATACTCTTAATTCCTCAATTCTTCATGCTATTGTCATGCATTTTACTTTTGCATATATTATAAACCCCATAATATGTCACTTATTTTGCTTTAGACTTTCCATTATCTTTTTGAGCAAATAAGAAAAAAATTTGTATTTATCTACATCTGACCTCTTCCTTTTTTCTTTTTGATACAAGTTTCTGTCTTGTATCATAAGCTTTCTACATGAACTTCCTTTTATATATCTCATGGAAAAACGTGACAGCAATTAACTTATTCAGGCTTTTTTTTCCCTAGAAATAGTATTTTGTCTCAATTTTTAAAAGATATATTTTTTGTGTATTAAATTCCATTTTTTCCTGTACTTTTAAGATATTATTCCATTGTCTTTTGGCTTGCATCATTTCTGATGAGAAGATTGCTATAATCTTATTTTTTATTTTTTTCATCTCTGTATAGCATATCCTATTTCTCAAGCAAGAACTGTACTTTCTGTGCATTGCTTTGTTTGTTCTTTTTTTATTTTGTTACAGGCTCTTCTTTTTTTGTGTGAGGAAGATCAGCTCTGAGCTAACATCTATTGTCAATACTCCTTTTTTTTTTTCCTTTTTCTCCCCAAAGCCCCAGTAGATAGTTGTACATCATAGTTGCACAGTCCCTCTAGTTGCTGTATGTGGGATGCGGCCTCAGCATGGCTGGAGAAGCGGTGCGTCGGTGCGCGCCTGGTATCCGAACCCGGGCCGCCAGCAGCAGAGCGCGCGCACTTAACCACTAAGCCATGGGGCCGGCCCCTACAGGCTCTTCTTATTGGTGAAGTTTTGCCACTTAAGCACCAGACTACTACAGATGATTTCTCTCTGCCTTTGTAACTCTTACCTTCTCTTCACTCCAGGCTCTCTTGAAATCCTGATTCAGGCCCTTCTGATATTCTTGCCGTGAAAATTCTGCCTGTGAATTATTTATTCCTTAGCTTTTACTTTCTTTCTCTTGCATGTTTACTATCTTGAAAATATCTTCAGAAGGAGATCTAAAGTATATATATTCCCAGTGAGCCCTACTAGCTTAACTTTCACATATATGCATCACAAGACTGCAGGAAATTTCACTCTATTTTCCAGACCAGCCTCCTAAATCCATGATCTCCCCACCCTAGAACATACCAAATGCTCCATAGAGTAAACTGGCCATGTGTTGAAGCACTTCTAGATTCCAATCTGTCATGTCAGCTTCCACAGCTTTTAAAAGCTCTGCTGATATCTCTTTCCAATAGCATAGTTCCCTCTGCCTACAGGAAGCTTCAGTTTCAGCCTCAGGAAATAAAATAGCCTCTAATAGCAGTTCTATTTATAAGGACTCTTCTTTTCTCCTGGAATTTTAGTTTATATAGTCTTTTTCATCCTACAGCTCTGTTTTCTTTATAACTGATAAGAGTAAAAGTATCTAAGGAGCCCAGATCCTTTTTCACAGATGAGGAGATTAAGGGTGAATTTGGAGCTGATAGGCAATACATTGATAATTGCCAAGATGGGATTAAATATGCAAGGATTTTATTTGGGGAAAATATTGTGTGATAGACCATAGGGAGGGAGCCAAGTGAGTCTGGGAGAGCCATCTGACCATAATATAAGACTGAACTTGAGTGAAGAAGAGTGATAGAAGGTTTGGTAAAAGGTTGTTAGAATGCTATACAGAAGGAAAAATTCAGCAAAGCCTTTAAGGTGTCCTTTAGCCAAAAGTGGCTATCAGAGGAGTGCCGTATCTGCCAGAAATGGACCTGACTTAGTAAACCTGCCTGATCCTGCCATGCTCAGACATACAGTGGGAGCAGTCAACTGGAATTGGGAGCAAATATTACAATGGATTTCAGAATGCAGCAGTTTGAGCCTTTAGTAAATTACATCCCCTAAATTTTGAAATTTGCAAGGTACATTCTCATGGATAAAACAAGTTACAATATAATTGTAATCTCTGAGCAAATATTCATAAAAATCTACTCTATGCCTGGATTGTTTTTGAAACAGAAAGATAAAGTTAGGTCTAACAAAGAAGTGGAGGAATTAAAAAGATGGAGACTAGAGGTAGAATAGAAATAGAGATGGAGGTAGAAATAGTATGAGAGAGAAAAGAGAGAAGAGAGAGAGTTGTTGAAATCCATATCTGGAACCACGTGAAATATAGAGATGTGATTTATTAAAAGAACCCAAGAGGTAAAGGAGGCTACAAGAATATTTGCAGAGCCGTGTGCTTACTTGGGAAATATGATGAAATCTTGGAGAATACATTCAGCTTCCAGTCACGAATCAGGAGTGTATAATCACACTCCGTGGAGACATACTCTACAAGAAATGAAATAATCTTTGAATCTCTACAGGCTTGTTTTATAAAGGATGCATTTCAGTCTCATAATCATCTAATCCTCTTTCAACATCATGATATCATTGCCATAATATACTCACTAGAGCAGAAGAATAAATCTTTCTACTTCAGACTGTACCCACACATATATCTTGGATAAAGTTGGTCACTTCCTACTGACATTTTGAGTACATACAAATAACCTTGGAATGTTAGTGTCTGGAAATGCAACATAATGTTCAAATGCCTTTCTAGCCATTTTAATATAATAAAGATTTCTAAAGATTGAAATGGAATGAGGAAACATGATTATATTTAAATAGGAATAAATACAATAAATCTATTTACTTTTGTGGCTCCTACCTCCTCAACCTACCATCAAGTGTTGCTGTACATTTATATTGTTTGAACATAGTGTTTGCAAGCAAAGGGAAAAAATGATAAATAATGAAACCAATAACATCTCTCCTTGAACTCCTGAGTATTGCTTTGTCTTTTTCCTCCTCTGAAATTTCTTTGAAATGTGTGAATATATCTTCCAGCTAGTTGTATAATATCATATTCCATGTAAATGAAATTCAAAATAAGATTGCCTAAAGGAACACTTGCATTTCCTTTGACCATGTAACCTGATGACTTTTTTTTGCTAAGGCATTCTTTCCAAATGACAAGCGATTGTAAAAGTAATGGTAACAGGAAAATAAAAAACATTTGAAAAGGTAACTGAATATTTGAAAATGAAGAAATAAAAATATAACTTCTCAAAAATGCCAACAGGGTAAAGGCAAGGTAGGTCCCAAGTAAAATATGCTTGCTGAGGTTTGAATGCTACCAGAAACTTCGACCTAAGTCAGGTTTGTGAAATGAATTTTTAATATCCTAATGCTCTATTTCCTAAGTCACCTTTACTTTTCAATATTTTAAGAGGCATATGCATGAGAGTAGACATCCATAACTGCAATAAGGTATTAAGACAGGCAGTACCTTTTTTTTTTTTTTTGAGGAAGATCAGCCCTGAGCTAATATCCTCCTCTTTTTTTGCTGAGGAAGATTGGCCCTGAGCTAACATCCATGCCCATCTTCCTCTACTTTTTATGGGACGCCATCACACCACGGCCCAGCAAGTGGTGCGCTGGTGCGCACCCAGGATCCGGACCCACGCACCCCGGGCTACCAAAGCAGAGCACGTGCACCCAACCACTTGCGCCACGGGGCCGGCCTCTGGGCAGTGCTTTTTATATTTTTATAATCTATTATTTTTTGTCATTATGAATATGAGATGCCATAGTAAAATTAGTAGATGAATGATTCTATCCTAGATAAAATAGAAATGGTTAGTTACAGTTTTTTGCCCTAGGTACCTAGAAAAGAAACAAAAGAGAAGAGATGAGACTACTTCTTTATTAGTTCTTATTAGTTGTCCTTTGAAAAAGAAATTAGATTTCTGACTAAAGTACTCCCAAGTCTGATTAGATTTAAAACAATTTCATGGCAGTAACATTCTCAGAATTTAAAATATGCCAAAAAACATCTATGGTAAACCATTATGACCTCTGTTCCTATTACCTTGTAAACGCTTCAATTACATGGGCATATTCATTTATCTCTTCTACACACTTAACAGGTTTTACAAATAAATTCAAACTCATATCCAGCTGTGCACCACCTTAAATCAATTGGATTATGAACATCAATTAGATTTTTGGTACATATTGGTAACCACCATTCTCAGTCAATTTTTGCCATGCTTAGAGACATTAATTAGCAAGCCAGGTGCTAACTAGTTATACACTTCAGCTCTCTGTACATTTCACTGCTCTAATACATCCTGCTTGAAAGGTTCATCCAGGGAAAATGTGATGGAATTTCAGAGGTGGGTTTATCCATACCTCATTTAGATCCAGCCCAAGAAGAATCTTCTGAAGCATCAGTGGGAACATAAAGGAATCAAGAGCACCATTCTAAAAGATTCAAATTATGTAGGTACCTAGATTATTACAATTTACTTCTTTATAGGTAACTAATTATTTTAAAATAGTTGAGCCAATTCATGTAGCCTGACTTATTCCATCAATGACAGCTGTTGTCCAATATCTGATTTGCTAATTCACAAGCCACTAACTTTAACAATGAAAATCAATTTCTTATTTTGTTTGAAACACACAAATAAGCAAACAAAAAAAACATTCCATAGCAGAAAAAGGCAGGTAGGTCTAGGACAACACAATCAATTCATTTTATTGATAGAAAAACAATAGAAACCCAATTACTTTCCATAAAATAAACACACTTTCTGTGAATGTATGGATATGGATATACTCAAATATTTGCTCATTGTAATATGTTTATCTAATTTGAGCTAATGACATCCTTATAAAATAAATAATTATAGGGCACCTTCAGAAAAATTTAGTTAAAATCACACGGAATAAAGTTTATTTGGTGAAAAATCATTTAAGCATATATGTTTAACTGATGGTATAGTAAATTATCAGATGAACGAACTTTCTAAATAATCTCTATGGACTAATTTAAAAAATAAAATCATCTTGATCTTATGGAGTATATTCATAGCAATGGAAAGCACGAAGTTCAAAAATATTCTTTAAGGAAGGGTTACATTACCTCCTCTCTCTCTCCACCTGAATCTGTGACCTCATGAAGGATTCACTATAACCAGATGAATGAGGGAGAAAAAAATGGCCCTAATTTACAATATGCTACCAACACCTGAAAGTTGTTAGTTTAGTGTTATTGCCATATTTAGGGAATGACCCTGAGGAACAGAGATGAAAGGAAATATTGCCAGTGGGCAGAACTTTAAACAGTATACATGTGTTGTTGTTTTATTTTTTTGTTTCTGCAGAGAAGGAGATAGGGAAAGGTACAGATCCAAAGTGATTCATGGGCACTGAATCCATGGCTAATTCTAGGGCTGTATGGTTAGAGACTTGGAAAAAAAAAATAATAGTTGGAAATCTGTAGATAAGAGTATCTATGAAAGATGTATATGGATAAGTATTATCAAACGGGCACAGACTGTAAATATCTGTGACTTAACATGAATTTCACCAAAAAGCAACCTCAGCAGAGGAAAATCTTAATAAACGGTAGCAGAACATTCCACCACAAATATACTGGGTTAGTATATTGATTATTTTCAACTGTAGACACTTGAAAAACAGTAAAAGCAAGGAGAGGCTTTCTCTGAACTTTGTTTATCTGCCTCAAGACACATCCTCCAAAAGGAACTCAGTTGTCATAGATCCCTTCCCTCTGGAGTTCCATCAACCAAGGAGGATTGACTTGTCACAGGAGAGGAGACTACATGCGGGCACCACGCCCAGATAAACTTTATTACCTCCCATCTATTCTTCTAAGAGCCTATTCATCTTTCCTAAAAATCATTTACTCTCCCTTAAGAGGCCTATGTACCCACTCCTCTTTCCCTATTAAAGTGGTATTTAATCCCGAATTGTAAAGCCACCTTTTTGAGTTACTTTTTCCCTGAGTATCTGTTATGTACACATGAAGTATACATATTTATAAACTTCTGTTTATTTTTCTCTTGTTAATGTCTTTTATTACAAGACTCTCGGCCAAGAACTTAGAAAGATAAAGGGAAAATTATTTTTCTCCCCTACATTAATAATCAGGTAGACAGGATGACCTGTTCTTGAGATGCCAGCCATCCCTGCCCTTGCTTATGAACAAAATGCCATGTGTCCTGGGCTTATGAACAAAGTGGCCATGATAGCAGGGATGGAGTTTAAGCCTGGGCTCAGCAACATATACTTTACTCACCAAGGCAATCTGGCTATGATCATTACTGAATGCCAAAGCCACCAGCAGCAGATACCAACACTGAACATGTTTTAGCACCATTTACCAAAGGACCAGTCATTCAGCCATCGTGGAAGGGGAAACAATTTGTTAGTCCTGGAATAAAGCCATGACAATATGGATTGCCTTTCTAGTCCGTTATATTTCTTCCATAACCACCATCAGTGGGCTTAAAGAGTATCTTATTCACATTGTTACTCCTCACAAAAGTCTCCTACAGGCAATTGACACAACAGCAAATAAAGTGCTACAATTGGCTGATGCTTCTTGAATTCAATTATCCTGAAGTGGCTGGCCTGATTTTGTAACTGTTTTATTTGGATGAATGTGATTAAAAGAGCTGTGTAAGGAGACGAAGTCAACAAGGGGTAGGCTGTGATGATTGGGACTATACATTTTCAGGTCTTGGTTAAGCTGGAACTCGAAGTACCCAAAGGCTCTTTCCTTGTATGTTGCCAGATTAGGCTTGCCCAAAATAAAAATTGGCAAGATACGTGAAAGGTAGAAGCAAAACAGTAATTATTACTTTCTGAAGGTTGTCATGGTTAGAAAAGAAAGACAGTTGTAGAAATTCTAGATTGATTGGTTTGGTGACTCCTCTTATCTTACAGCCTCTGTTTCTGATCTTCCCTCCGTAGCCCTACCTCATTCCATAACTCACAGCGATTCCATGATTGAACCCCGACTGAAACAAACCCCTGTTATCATGACTGAATCAGGCAAGAACTATAAATGGATGCTAAATTATTAGGTGATGGGGACGTTTCCTCTCTCTCTTTCCAATGGTACCTAATTGTCAAATCACAGATTTCTTTCTAGCCATTTCTGGCAATTAGCGAGAATCTGTTTTGCCTTGTGAAACTGATTCAACTTAATATCATTAATATTAGAAAACAACGTGCTGTGCCATGCAATATGGTGTGAGAAATATATATATCATAATTTATATATATATATATGATGTGCCGTGTGATATGATGTTACATATCACAATTTAGAAGAGTAATAAATATATTTTGGAGAAAGAAATGAATATTTGTCTAATCTATGCTTACTCCTAGTTAAGAATTAAGCACCTTCCTAAATTAGTGTGTGCACACACACACGTGTGTACATGAATGTGTTGATGCATATATTTTTTGTTTTTTTCTTTTTACTCTGTTGATATTGTTCCCAGCAAAGTGCCTTGTACTCAGGTGAACTTCTGAAGTGCAGATGGAGCACAAGGCCTCCGGGAAGGAGCTGACTTTGCTGGCTTCTCCATGAGACACTGCCCAGATGGTCCCTGGCGGCCTCTGCTCAAGTCTTTCACCAGCCCATACTGTAACCTTTTCCGAGACTACATAGATTAGAAAGTTAGAGGCAGAATTTCTATGTCCATGTGTGAAAGAAATAACTAGAATGTCAAAACAATATCCTGTCTTTTGAGAAAGAAAATATTCAGTTCATATCAGTTAGACAAATGTAAATATGCTTCTAAGCAGAACAGAAAATAGGGGCAGAACATTTGCACAAGAGCAATATAGCACTTCACTAACAGTAAGGCATTTGTTAAAAAGCTGAATCCAATCAAGTCTCACAAACTTACCTGGGGGTTTGTAATGAGATAAAATTCTGTTTCACAAAGTCAGAATCGGAATAATCTATACTTTATTGCCTAATGGCAAACAATACATAGATCACACACATATTATCTCACCATTTTGTGCACCATTGTCTCACATGAAACCAAGGTGCAGGTGGTGATTTTCTTTCCCCGTGAGGAAGATATTTGGAGAAACATGAAGGGAAATGTCTGTTCTTCACTATTTTGTGTATTTTTATCGATAGGAATTATGGTAGGTCCCAGAAACGTTGTATTAAGGCTTTGTGAAAATGGGTTGTTTGGTTCATATGAAATTATCAATCAAAGATGGAATCTTATTAAGATTTCAGTAAATAGAAATGCTCGATGTGCTTTAAGGATATAAATTTTCTTCTTAACAGGATGATGATGCCATAGGGAAACAAATGGAAATGTCAAAGCATGTGTTTTTACTGTCAGAAAATATATAACTAGGGGCCGGCCCCATGGTCTAGTGGTTAAGTTCAGCATGCTCCACTTTGGTGGCTGGGATTCGCAGGTTTGGATCCCAGGCACAGACTTACATCACTCATCAGCCATGTTATGGCAGCGACCCACATATAAAGTAGAGGAAGATTGGCACAGATGTTAGCTCAGAGCTAATCTTCCTCAGCAAAATAAAACAAAAGAACACAAAAAATCAAAACAAAACAAAGAAAAAATATAACTAAGACCTCCAGAGTCTGTACAATGTTACTGTACACGGACTTTTGTTCTATCTCTATTTTAGTGTTGGAATGTCTTTTAAAGGATGGTAAGTGAGGGTTCATATATTTATACATATGTTCAGCACGTCTTTCTTCTCATTCCTTCTGCCAGTGAGCTGAAAGAGATTGTTGCCAAAGTTTGGATTTTTGTGATGACAAATTAAGGGAATATGAAGGGTGATGTGATGATGAAGCAAGAAAATGACAAAGACTTTCAAAGAAAATATAAGTTGATCAACACAATAAAGATCTGAAAAAGAGAATTTAGGAACAGCAGTAAGGCACAAAAGAACTGTGAATATCAAGACTGAAAACTACCACCAAACATTAAGAATCAGCTTGCTCTGAATACTCATAAGAAAGGCAGTAATCTTTGAAATAATTTATAATTATTATTTTTACTTTTGTTATTAGACTTTGCTTCATTATGTGCAAATTTATACAGAGACTGAGCCATGTGAGTCTCCATGCTTTATTAGAGATACGTGAGCCAAAACTCAATAAGATCAAAACTTGCACTTTATGGAGTTTATACAATTGGACTTTCATTTTGAAACTAGAGAATACTAAAAGCATTATAATTGACACAATCACTTATTGTCTATTTAAACACAAATAAGAGAAAGGCTATTGATAAAAATAATTTTTTTGTTTAATTTCATATGTTTGTAAAGTTATTGTAAGAAGGTGCTGTCATTATGAAATGGGAAAATGACATATTCCTGTTTTGAACATTAAGATGACTTTTGAAGGACCATGCTGTTTGGCAACATTCCTGCATATCTATTTTCTCCTTTGAGAAATCCACATCCACATATGGGATAGCTTTTAAGACGTTTATTTAAGTACTGCTTAGAAATCAGAATTTCCTGCAGCAAAGTCCAGGAAGGTTATAACTTATCTTTTCATGTAATTTTTCTTAAGTTTAATATATCTAGGACAAATTTGGGCATAGTAATATTTTTCTTGCAAATGCTTGCAAAAAAAAGTATTAACTATTTTTATTGAACTGTAGCAGGAAAGTAAACTACTTGCCAGAAATTACATTAACTAAAATATATATTTATCAAAACATTTTTGGGATTATATTGCTGCTAGAATTCTTCTCATCTCAGAAACATTATAAGATACTTTATAATGAAGCTATGTATTTGGTAAATAAATGTTTACTTCATTTTGTTTTTATTTGTTAATATTAAAATATCATGATATTTGTAGGCATGAAAAGTCTTATATCAGCCCAAACTTTTTTTACATATGTCACATATTATGTAATAAGAATTATTAGTAAATATCATTAAAGTATGTTACACTGTTAAGATGTGGCATTTGACGCAATATCAAAGAACAAAATCAAAGTAAAAGAAAATAAGTTGTAACAAAATACAAACACCTTTTAAACAAATGAACACTTAGCTATATCTAAGAGTTTAATATTTATTTGGAATTTAACTCAAGCAAATTTTATAATCTGTATGCTCTTGAAATGTCTCTACTAGTACAAAAGGAATAGATAATCTCTCATAAAATGGCAGCCACATGTGTTAGAAAAAGGACTTGGCTTGGAAAAGGAAATATTCGTAATTTGGTGCTGGACAAATTTAAAAATTACTTGTATTTTTTAAAATATGAGCAGTAACATCTGCCCCCTATATCTCTTAAAGTTGCTCTAAGAATAAAATATTGGTATGAATGTGTTTTATAGAGCTGGATACAAAATTATTGTTGATAGGATTAAATGAGCTTCACCTGTGGGTGAGGAGAATGTCTCAGAAGGAACCACCATGTCTTCACCACAGCTATGAGCTAGGAAAGATTCTGGAGGACCTATCTCAGAAAAACAGGAAGACAGAGATAGAGACTACAGTGAGAGCATAATGTGAGCTAAATCTACAAAGAAAGAGGTAGAGAGAGAGAAAAAAATTACAAAATAAATTATAGCAGGAAGAATTAAAACTTATTGAATAAAGATATTCTCTATTTTTAAAAGCCTTCATTTATTCAATAATTGTGCAAGAGAGCCAGTTTTCTACAAAAGCTACCATCCAGTGACAATATCTCTATTTGAAAGTCTGTAACCCTAATTCCACCTGCTAAGTCTTTTTTGCCTTTTAATAAAACATATTGACAGGTTCCAGGGATTAGGGTGTGGACATGTTTGGGGGATCATTATTCCATCTCCTACAGTAATCTGGTAAGTTATCATTTGTTTTGGAAAAAATACTGCAACATATTTAATTATGTAAAGAGTATCTCTGGAAGTTACTTAAAAAACTAGGAAAAATTTTTCATGTAAAACTCTGGAGTTTTTCTTTTCAGGAAAACTCTGAAGAGAGGAACTAAGTCTCTAAGAGGGAGGGCTGGATAGATACTTTTCAACTAGTTATCCTGTGTATATTTTGACTATATATATATGTGTGTGTGTGTGAGTGTGTGTTTATAGACATATATATACATATATGCACCCATTTTGAATTTATATATACATATTCAAAATATAAGCAGAAATGTTAAAAAATACATGAGATCATCTATCCAGAAATCACAAAAAAACTAAAAGAAAAAACAGAATTTTTGCTGTGGTAAAGGTTAAACTAATTGTTCCATATCTAGAAATATGGCGCTGGGAAATGCCTGATAAGAAAGATTTAGTATAAATAGAAAAAAAACTTATATCTACAGTGAAAATTTTTAATGTTTTCATTTATTCAGGACATGTTAATAATTGTTATGAAGAAGGCTTTAGGGGCCAGCCTGGTGGCATAGTGGTTAAGTTCGCATACTCTGCTTCGGCGGCCTGGGGTGTGTGGGTTTTGATCCTGGGCATAGACCTACACAATGCTCATCAAGCCATGCCGTGCCAGCATCCCACATACAAAATAGAGGAAGATAGGCAAGGATGTTAGCTCAAGGACAATCTTTCTCAAGCAAAAAAGAGGAAGACTGGCAACAGATGTTAGCTCAGGGTCAATCTTCCTCACTAAAAAAAAAAAAGAGAAAAAGAAGAAGCCTCTAAAGCCAAAAGCATCAGAGAAAATAGGTAACCCATTATGTAGTAGAATATATCAATGAGCATAGAGTAAAGAAAAAATGGAAACAATGGAAGAAGGAATTAAAAGGAGAAAAGTTTTATTAGAAGAGCAGTGGAATGAGAGACGAAAGGGAGGGTAATGCTTTTACAGTGAATATAATACCTATAGATAGTGTGTGTGTATGTGTACATACATGTTTTCCCCCAGAATATGAATAAAGATACAAAAGATGCAAAATGTGGTATTAGAAGAAAACTCACACAATGGAAGAGCTGCTCTTGGTGGCACTGTTGGAAGTGGGAGGAAGGGTGCTATGGGAACGCTTGCTTATTTAGAACATCAAAAACTCAGTTAACAGCAGTTAACCCAAAAAAAAAGGTAAAATACTTGTGAATATGACCGGACAGTTGATTCTATTAGACATTTTAGATTTATCTGAATAAATCCACGTAAGATCTTTCATTTGGGGGAAGGATGAAATAACCAACATAATCAATGAAGAGTAGTAAATTTTCTTTCTTTTAAAGAAGAGATGAAGAATATTGAAATAGAAAATTACTAAGATTATTTAACACAAATGAATAGGAGTTTTGGTGTTTTTTTCAAATCAGAGGTTTTTTAGATTTGTCTTCCCACCAATAAGGGATGAAGAAGAGAGAGTATATGAGAAAAGCTCCAGTAGTATATCATAACAGTGCCAAGAACAGAAGACCAGTGAACCATAAATATAGCACAGAATATCCAAAACATTTTTTTAAATCAAGAATATCTTTAAATAGGAATAAAACCCTGCTTAATACTTTGTAAAGGAGTACTATTCCAGCCTAACTGCCTGATTGCATGACAGAAATGATCAGTAAAGTATATCCTAATATCCATGAGGAAATGCAGAAGTCAATTAAAATTAACTAAGAAAATGAATGAAAACTTCTTATCCTTTCTATGAACATGTAGTTTGCAAAAACTGGAAAGACAAAATACAAAATTTAAGCTGTCAAAAATAAAGGATATTCATTTAGAGGCTAGAAATTAGGCAGATTAAACAATTCAATAATTGAAAACAATAGAGCCAATAAGTACGTTTGAATATATTAGAGAAAGACACAAATCAGCAAAGCAAATGGGATATACAGAGAAACTGTAGGCTCTCGAATTAGTATATACAACAAAAGATGAGAATGCAATTGCGAAAAAAATGGCTTTTTGAAGGGGAATGTATTAAAGTGGATATGTGGTTTTTGTTGTTGTTTACCATCCCTTAAAAATGGGTATGTGGTTATCACAGAAGGATTAGTATGCGATGGATAGAAAGATGCCAAAATGTATACTTTAGGAAGATAAAAATGCATTGGCAAAGTTATAAAAACCTTTAAGAATGGTAACACAAAATGGGAAATAATAGAGTTGGCTCCCAAACAGAGGTGTGGTCTCCCTTGTTCCCAAAGATCGTCTCCATCAGGAGAGGAAGATTCAATAACTTGAGCTTGCCATTTTTGTGAGGGTTTTACGCTCTCCTAAGCCGTTCTAAGCTCTTCTGAGAACATTGTGTGCCTAAGGTGTGCTTTCCTCTGGGAATAATGGCATGATATTCCTGAAGGTTTACTGTTATACAAGTGAAGCCAAGGTCAATTTTCCCATAATATCTTTCACCCAACCTTTGATTTCAAGCCCTTTTAAAAGGCTGATCCTCAGAAGTAAAGGAGGGAAATGTGTTAATAATTGGGAAGTTATCATTGGAGTACAGGCACCTATTTAAGCAGGTTCTGAGGTCGATTTTCTATTATGTTAGTTACATGTGACTGTCACTGAAGTGTGTAGTCTCATCAAGGAGACCCTTTGTGTTGATGTCAATGGAGGAAATAGGATTGGAGTGAGTAAAACATCATTACAGTAACATTTAATGCTGATATGGCCATTTTTTAAAAAGCAGAAAATGACCATAGTTTGTGTGGAAGTTCTTCCTACATTTTTTTACTTTTTTGAATTTCTAGTACAAAAGGAGTGCTCAAGTAAAAAGAAGCAAAATAATTTTTAAAGGGACATAATACAAATTGTAATGCAAGAAGATAGATTATGCCTGAGAACAGAGTAAAAAACATTTTTAAAAACCCTAGAAATTTATTGAATAAAAACATATCAAATGAGTTCTTCAGTTTAAAATAATATAAATAAGGATGAAGATATTGAAATTATTTTACTATGCAGAATCAATAAGGATGAGGAAAAAGAAAGAAAGAAAGAGAAAGGGAAGAAGGGAGGGTAGGATGGAAGGAGGGAGGGAGGGACGAAGGCCATGTACATAGACTCAAAAGATTTTTCTTATTTTGAAGTTCCTGCCTCTCTTGAATCCTTTCCTTACCTTTCCGCTGCTGTGTTTTCTGTTGCAAGGAGGCTAAATCCAGCAGATTTCATTCCAGAAACTCGTGTATATAAGCTTCTGGATGGATCTGATCAATAGAAAGTGCTTGCAGAAGAACTGAGACAGGAGAGAGAGAGGCTTCTGGCTGTTGCTAACGTCTAGTTCCCTCACTGTCCGCTTCCATCATGTGAACAGCCGATTCCCTGCATTCGCTTCCCACTCTGTGTGATGCAACACTACAGACTCCAGAGATCTCGGGCCATATCTCTAGGTGTCTTTCAGAAAGCAAGGAGGAAGTTGTGCTTTCATGTTTTCATTTTATGGTCATATCAAATACATTGGAAATCTGAGGCTGAAGGTAAAATCTGTCTGGAGATAAAGCAGTGCAGAACTATTCCTGGCATGTGATTTCAGCACAAATATTCGCACTTATATTCAAGATATTTTTAGTGATGAATATACTAAGTTTGCCCCGGAGAGCAAAGAAAGAACAAAAGCAGAAAATATATCAATGTTTTCACAACAAGTGAAAGCCAAATGATATAATGGTGCATTAAATCCTCCAATAAAAAGCAAATAACAGAAGAAAAAAAAACAACAATAAAAAAAGTTTACTTCTCCAAGGCAGAAGGGTAGAAATCACAGTTTTAATTCTCAAAAATTGTGGTTTTCTTTAAATATTTTAAGAACATTTAATATTTCTGTGGTAATTTTCAAAAAGACTACAGGAGCAGACTATTAAAAATGAATGAACCTGTTTTATACTAAGTATTTCAATGTGCTTTTTCTTTAGTGTTTTGTCTTTTTACAAAAAATAAAACCATATTCTACCTGCAATGATCTCATTATACTATTTCCTTTCTCTTATCTAGTGTTTTTACAGCCAAACAAGCAAATTAGAGATAAAGCTGCTAATATTAGGAAGATAAAATTACATTGATTCATATGGAACTTATACATCAGCTTTAGAATTTAACTCAGTGAGCCTATCTCATATAAAATGCTTTATAATGGCAATGTATATTTTTAGTTATGCTAAGCAGTTGAAGACACTATACATTGTATAAAATTAAGAAAATTTGATGTAATATGCATAAGTATATAGATAGATAAAGCCTATATAATCATTTTCATTTTCATTGAAAATTATAGAATGTATATGATTAAGTGCATGAAAATAAATGTCACATTTTAAAGAATAAGTATTAAATGTTAAACCACATATCCACCATCTAAACCAAAAAGTGGAAGACTATCGTGACACATAAAAACCATGCATGACCTTCCTGATTTCACCCTCCCTCAGTTCCTTCCTGAATAAATCAACACAAACTAGCCACTATACTCAAAAACTCCCACGTCTGTGCCACAGAGTCATTCAGAAACCAGTTTCCTCTGCATTGCCTGTCATCCTCCGAAGTCCTAGAATCTTTTGATGAATATCCTTTATTTGACTGGTAGACAAGCGATGTGAGAGTGCATGAGCATAGTGCAATGGGTTTTATGAGTCAAAACATATTCCACTGAACTGAAATATAAAAGAGTATCAAGGAACTACCTGTAAGCATTACAGTTATGGTCCAATATCATCTAGGAGAAAAACAGAAAATCTTTGGGGAACTCCCAGGCAGTCTTTGCCATTACATTCCTGCTCCCGCCTTGCATTTCTTTACAGTTTTTATGATCCACACATATATCCCTAAAAATGAAAAATAATTGAACTTTGTTTTTTAATGCTAATGTAATTCCTCTCCATGTTATATTTTCAGATTAATCGATGATGATATACCGCCCATTTGTTTCACTGGGGTATAGTATCCCATTGTGTGAATATCACAGAGCCTATTTATCTATTCTACTGCTAATAAACATTTTGTTTGGTTCCATGTTTGTTATTATGAGAAATGCTTTAGTAAGCATTATTTCCTATATCTCCTGCTGTACATGTGCAAGAGTTTCCCAAGGGTATGCAGTTAGTGGTAAAATCATTTTGTTATCAGGTATATACTTATTGATTTGTTGGTTAATACCAAAATATTTTCAAATTGGTGATGCTTCCAGTGGTTGGATGGGCACTCCTATCGCTCCCTATCCTCATCAATGTCTTATACTGTTAGACTTTATTTATTTTATTTTTTCGATATAGTGGATGTAAAATTATATTGATTTTATTTATTATTCAACGAATATTAGTGAGTGCCTATTATGTACCAAGTAGTGTTGACCTTGAAGCATATCAGTGAACAAAACAAACAGAGAACTATCCCTCATGGAGCTTATGTTCTCAAAGAAAGGGACGGACAATAAACACAGATAAAACAAACAATTTCTATAGAAACACACACACACAAGTGAAGAGAAGAAAATAAAAAGAAGAGCCGGAGTTCTAGAGAGTGTGGGTTTCAATATTAAATAGTTCTGTCAGCATAGGAATGTCAAAAGGTGAATTTAAGGAGACGTGGAATTTGACCAGGTGGACATCTAGAAAAAGAACATCTTTCCTTATATGTATTCATAAGTTTTTGTTTTTAAATAAAGAGCAAGGTTTTAAATATCTATTTTTAAATTTTTATTGCTTACATATTGGAATACAATTGATATTTTTATATTGACCTTGTATCCAATGTCCTTACTAAATCCAGGTATAGATCCTAATGGTCCATAAATTAATTTAGTTTTCTATGTATACAATCATGTCATCTACAAATAATTAATTTTCTCCAACATTTCCAATTTTATACTTTCAAACATGATTAAACTTGATGAAAGTGAACATTCTTGTCTTGTTCCCATACTCAGGAAGAAGACATGAACATCTCATCATTAAGTAAGAAGAACGATAGGTCCTATCGTTTTTTCCTTTAGTCTTTCCTTTCTTTTTTGTACGTATGTTTTATCAGATTAAGGAAGTTTCTTTCTACTCCTAGTTTGATGGGAGATTTTATTTGTGTTTTTCTTCATGAATCAGTGTTAATTTTATTAAATATTTTTCCACATTTATTAGATGACAGTGTAATGCATTTATTTTGTTAATGTATTAAACAATATTGATTGCTTTTCAAATGTGAAACAACTTTGTATTCCTGGAATATATCTATCTGAGTCATAATGGATTTTTCTTTTTGCATAATGTTGCCTTTGATTTGTTCATATTTTATTTAGTGTGTATTCATTAGGTTCATGAGAGTTATCGCCCAGTAAAAACTAATTTGTTCATTTTTTAATGGATATAGAATGATTCAGATTTTCTATTTCTCCTCTGTCAGTTTTGGAAAGTTGTGTTTTTCAAAGAATTTTCCAATTTACGTAAATTTGAAAATTTATTAACATATATATAGTCTTGTCTATTAAATATCTACAAATTCCATTCTACTGTCCTATTTGTCTTCTTATTTGGTGATTTTTCTTTTCTTTCTTTCGTTTTTTCTTCTTTGATTCTTCTAAACATTTATCCATTTTATTAATGTTAACAAAATTTTGGCTTTGTTGAGTTTTTTCTATTGAATGTGTGTTTTATATTTCATTGATTTCTGCCCTTATATATATTATCTTCTTTCAACTATTTTCTTTGCTTTTGATTGTCTTTTCCTAGCTTCTTGAGATCTGTATAAGTTTTGGTCATTGATTTTCAGCATTTCTTCTTTTCTAACATATGCATTTAGAGCTATAAGCTCTGCTATAGCTATACCCCAAGATTTAAGATTTGACATTTTTTTACTGTTCAATGCTAAATATTATTGAATTTTGATTGTATTTCTTTTTGACCCCTTTGATATTTTTTTTTTTTTTTTTTTTTGTGAGGAGATCAGCCCTGTGCTAACATCCGCCAATCCTCCTCTTTTTTTGCCGAGGAAGACGGCCCTGGGCTAGCATCTGTGCCCATCCTCCTCCACTTTATATGGGACGCCGCCACAGCATGGCTTGCCAAAGCAGTGCGTCGGTGCGCGCCCGGGATCCGAACCAGCGAACCCCGGGCCGCCGCAGCGGAGCGCGCGCACCCAACCGCTTGCGCCACCGGGCCGGCCCCAACCCCTTTGATATTTTTGATTGTGTTGCTTAATTTGCACGTATTTGAGACTTTTCTAGTTTTTCCTATGCTACTTCTACTATAATAAAGGAACATAATTCTTTATATTTGTTGTTTTTGAATTTGTTGTGGTTTGTTTTATGTCCCAACATCTGGTCTCTTTGGTTAAACATCCACTGTATACTTGAAAAGAATGTCTTTGGCAGCTGCTGAGTATGATGTTCTATATATGTCAATTAGGTCAAATTGATTAAGTGCAGTGTTCAAATCTTTTATATTATTATTGATTTTGTTTTTTGCTGCTTCTTTTGCGAGGTACTGAGAAAAGTGTGTTTAAATGCGCAGCCATGATTGGGGATGTTTTTCTCCTTTTAGTTCTATTAGCTTTTGTTGTTTTATTTATTTTTAAAATCATGTTATCTGAAACAAATTTAAAATGAACTTTTTTTGTATGAAGGAGAACAGCAGAAGAAAAGTACATACACTTGGGGGAAGGAGTTGGCAGATCATAGAGGGCAGGGTAGATAATTAGAAGAACTGGAGCTTTACTAGGAGTGAAATGGGAGCTCTTTCAGCATTTTGCCCAGAACAGTGACATGAAGTGACTGATCCATCTTGTCTCTGTGTAGAAAATAAAGTGTAGCAGAGCAAGGGGAGAATCAGGGAGACCATTTAAGAATACCTTGTTTTAATCTAAGTGAGAGATGAGGATGGCTCATTAAAATGGGAAAAGTGATTGAATTCTGTATATATTTTTTAAGTAGAAACAAGAGGATATCCTAACGGATGTAGGGTGGCAGGGGTGGGGAGGAGGGAGGGAGATAAAGAAAGGAGTCAAGACAACTTCCAATATTTTGAAATGTGAAGAATGGCACTGTCATCTGTGATGAGGAAGGATTCACACGGGGTAATGGTGAACCATGCAATCAAATGTGTTGCCACAAAGCAGCCTAACTATTTATCTAAAGATGTCGGACTTGTAAAACATTAAAGATTATTCTCTTACAAAAAGACATTACACATTCTTTGTGTTTTACGTTACAAACACAGAAAAAAAAAAAAGAAATGAGCCCATAGTATGGCCTTAATATATTACAGATTTAAACTATTTCTTTTGTAAACTAAATAAGGTAAATTTGTTTCAAGAATTTGAAAGGTGAAGGAATTAATTTACAGGGACTCTGGTTTTTTCACAGACTTTTTTCAGCAATTCACTTATGTAAGTGTAAATGATAGAATACAAAAAAGGTTTATACCTATACTCAGTTTTATTTGTGTCTTTTATAAACTTTATCGTGTCCTCTATCAATTTAGATAATTATGGATTTTATTTCTTTCAAGCCATCACACTTGGTTAGTTTAAATTTAACCTCATATATTTAGCATAATGCCATATGACTACAAATGGCATCATCCTCTAATTTGAAGAAGCCACTTTTTATGTCCTGGTGTGGTTTACCAGTACCTTATCCAATTTTTTTAAAATGCCTAGAATGTTACATAATGGATTTTAATTTTGATATCTTTCCTTGGGCTAAATTGCTCCAATTCCATCAAGACAGAAGCCTCCTGTGGGTCACCAACTAATTATCCATTCCTTTGTGTCCAGTCCCTAATGAGACTTTAGATCTTCTACAAATTATTAACATAATTTTCAAAGACATGCACATAATAAAAAGCATTTTAACACTGATAATAGAGAACTTCTATAATCAGAAAACCCTTCTATGTAATGATAGTATCAAAATTTTACTCCCTGCTGTTTTTTCATTGTCTACTAAAAGTGTCCTTTCAAGAAGAAAAAAAAAGGTAAATTAGAAAAGATAAATAAAAATAGAAATCTTTACAAATGGGTGAGGTGTATTATCATTTAGATTCTACTGTTTCTACTCTACTGCTTAGCTCTAATAAAAGTGTCTTTATTGAAAAATGAAAATTTCTATCACCTAAAGACATCTATTAGAATGAATTATATTTCGTTTCTGCTGTCACAGGCTGACCTAAACTCTTCATTGGTGACACGCAAGTTAAAATATAAATGTTTCTCTTAAACGTATCCAGTGCTATATGTCAAATTATATCTTAATAAAACTGGAAAAAATATAAATGTTTCTTAAGTTGAAATTATTTCTCATCTATAGTCCAAATATTCCCTTTCGTAACAAAATGTTACAACAAAGACAGAATGAAACACTGAGAAAAAAATGTTAGATTGTAGTTTAAATCTTAAACTGTCAACCAAAAGATAAATGCTTGAATCACGCCATCTAATGAATTCTGGGATGTAGGTTTTTATTTTAAAGTGGAGTGCCCAGAGGATAATTAGGCAACATAAATAAAAATTGTTGTACAACTTTCTTGTTAGAGTACGAGAAACACTCAACTCTACAGTACAACTGTATATTGTTTTAAGTGAGATTTTCACTAATATTTTAACATTTATGTGATTTCATATTTATATTTTTAAAAATCTATTTTCTGTTAAATTAAGAAAAGAATAATTTGATATCCCAGCCTACACTAACCTTAATGAAAAAAATGGAGTGGGTAGACTTAAATACCAGTTATAGCCTGACCTAGCAGAAAGATTTCCTTCAATTTTGAGTATGTGTGACTAAGATAAAAAGTAATGCATAATATAAAAAAGATGAATAAAAGGGGGCCAGCCCAGTGGCACAAGCGGTTAAGTGAGTGCTTTCAGCTGGTTCGGATCCTGGGTGAGCACCGATGCACCGTTTGTCAGGCCATGCTGTGGCGGCGTCCCATATAAAGTAGAGGAAGATGGGCACGGATGTTAGCCCAGGGCCAGTCTTCCTCAGCAAAAAGAGGAGGATTGGCAGATGTTAGCTCAGGGTGGATCTTCCTCACAAAAAAAAAAAGATGAATAAAATATGATGTGCTTTTCTACTGTCCTTTAAAGAGCTGAATTTTTTACAAACATGGCAGAATACAATAAGCCAATATTTTAGCATGGCATTTAATGTTGCAATGGTTTTTTTAGCCAAATATCCTACTACATCTGCTTAACATCATGTAAATATAGACTTGGATGTGTTATGCCTTTTCTCATACTACAATATCTCTTCTGCATGGATGTGAGTGTCCTTTAGTCCTAGCTTGCACACTCTCTTATACTTAAAACTTGTTTTTACTCTCCCCTTCTTTCAGACATAAATAATTGCTCTTTCTCGAATGCTTTGAATTTACTGGTGCCGCCACATTCATCCATAGCCTGAGATTTGCACAACTTTCTGCTTTACTGTGGCCCATTCCCTGGATTCCAGAAGATGTAACACAGATGTAGCCATAGAAGGAAAGACTCAGAACAATCATAAGTTTATGGCTGTATGTGACCAGTGTTGGTAATATATCAATACATGCCACAAGAGAATGAAGTAGTGCTGAATGAAAAAGATGCTCCGTAGAAATCTGGCTGAAAGTTGTTATTTTCAATTGGAGAGAGGAGCCGTTATCAGTGTTTTCAGGCATAGCAAGGACCAGGGACCATATTTATTCACATTGACATCTCAAAGGAATGACAGTGAATCATTGAGACTGGAGTTCACTAACCTAGCAAACTTTTATTGAATATTCACTCTGTGCCAGGCTCTGTTAAGGGGAAAGGGATATGGAAGCATAGGAGTTGAGTATGACAGGAAATTTCTGTGATCATGGAATCTACAGTAAACATATTCTGACTATTATCGTGCTGTGCTCTGAAGACTCAAAGTAGTGTAGCTTTAGTTACTTTGCCAGAACAATCATGATCTATATTCAGTTATAACTGCTTTCCCATAGAGGCGGACATGAGGTGGGCACCTAGTATATTCATACTCTTCAAGGATCTCACACAAAATACCCCATATAGTAGAGAAGTCCCTACTATTATTTCAAAACATGGAACCAAACTTTGGGATAATTTAGTCTTCTTAAGATCATGTTAAGTCTTTATAAATACTCCCTTTCTATTCTCCAAGAACAGAAATGTTTCCAACTAGGAAGTACTGTGTCCATCTTCAGTGAGCCACAGAAATCTGCTGTGAAGCATTTGGATTGCTTTGCTCCCTGAAATTTTACCAGCTGTGGTATAACTGTTCCATCTGGCTTGTTTTAGTTGATAGGTGAAAATCAATCACAGAATCTTTTTCATTCTGCCCAGAGCTATGCTAGTCCATCAGTGTTCTCTACGCATCTTAGTCCCCTCACCAATGGTTCTGTGTAAACCATGCAAAAGCCATGGACAAATAAGTAACTTTGTAATGGTATCACCTGTCTAGGGCTCACTTGCTGATGGTATACTTTCATCACCTTGTCCACGGTGGAAGTGACTATATGCATAGCTTCTCCAAGAAGCCATAGACTTTTCCTTAACCTAGTTAGGAGTTTATGCCATTAGTTTTGATGTCATCTGGCCCTCTGGATTCCTTCCTATAGATTTCTAATATCTTTTCTACTCCCGAAGACTGTGAAAAATGAGGAGGAGGCAAACCAAGACTGTAGAAAAATGGCTACTCACTCTCCCATGATTTCCTTGCTTTATGAGTCAAGAAGGGCCTAGCTTCAGGCTTTTTGTGTCCTTTAAATCATACAAACCTTCTTCCCTAGGCAGAAAAATGTATGGCCTAGTCTTCATAGGTTGAAAAGATATATTCCGCACATGACAGACAAATGTTATGATACTCTGACTTGGATTTTATATGACAGAGATTTTATAAGGTGTCACCTCTTAGTAAAACTGGCTTTAAATCCTATTGTGTTGGGAGGTAATTCTATTTGGAACACAAGAAACTTAATATCAATTACTTCAATCTCTATTATTTTTTTTCCGTAAAAATCATACATCCTCCAAAAAACTTGGTGGCAGCTGGATTTCTTGGGTTGGCTGAAATCATGTTATGCAAAATAAAGCGTAAAAAAAAAGAACTTATACATATTTTTAAAAACATTATTACCCATAGTGTGCTTATTATTATTTACTAACAACATTTCCTTGATTCAGATATATTTACTCTTTAGAGTTAATATATTAATTTTGTTTTTGCTTATACAAAGAAAATTTATTAACAGAAACTAATTTGAGTAGTCCTGTTCACAGTTGGCAACCATAGTGACCCCTTTCCCGCAGGCACCGCCGGAGAATGTAAATGACATCCTCAGTGTACCTGATCTTCATTTGGAGCTGGCAAAAGCTCTGAGGGTTGTATGGGCCCTGGTTCTACAGAACTTGGTGCTATTTCTTCCTGTGACCAGGAGTTTGGTGTGTAGGGCAGTGATGCCCAGCTCCTTGCAACTGTGGTCTACATCCTGGCTGGCCAATGTGGCAGCATATGGCGAAGATTCATTCTGGTCAGCCTTCACCTTTATCCCACCAGTCACACAGCCAATGGTTTCTGCCAGAGAAATCAGTGACATAGACAAAAGTGTCATTGAAGGATTCAAGAGTGTGGCAGATACCAAATATATTCTCTTCTCCGGCCACCTGTAGTTCAAGGCTGATAACTTGTTCTTCCTTCTTTTCCTTCTTTCATGGTGCCATTTCTGTGGTTGTCTCCAGAAAGAATATATATAAATATACAAATAAATAAATATATATATATGTATGTGTGTTAACAGGAAATTAGAGCCAGGATGATTTTGTTTTAAAATTCTGTTACAATGAAACAATATTATGTTTATAGAAGACTAATTCATATATGTAGAGGCTTTCAGTATATCAAGTTATGCTGAAATTCATACAATTTTCTTTCCTATACTTGAAAAAACAAAACAGAACATGGACGTCAGAAAGAGCTTAGAAAATACAAGAATACATTACAATTAAAATGGAAATTTTAAAGTCAACTATATTAAAAATAAGTTAATCTTTAGATACATATTTACTTACCAACAAACTTAATACAGATTTCTGATCTGGACTCCCTCAGAGTGAGCATAGACTACTATTAGAAATACTAAATATGACATGAAATATTTTGGTGGAATAAATCATTTCTCCATGTTCGTGCTTATAGTGACAGCAATAGTAAATGGTAGATAATAAAATAAAACAAACATATATTTGAAAATTCAGCACTATAAATTTTTAAAAGTTTATTTTGATGTTATTTTATTAATGATATCACCACACTCTTTGCATGCCTTACACAGATTTTGATTTTTGTGGTTTCTATTCATTATAATAGCACTGAATACATGGTTGATGAGAGTGCATTTGAGCCCTTAGACTTTTAAAACTGTTAAATAGGTCTTTCATCTAATAATGTAAACTTTTCAAAGTATCTTTATCATTTAAAATATTTTAATACACATGTTATTTTAAACTGAGTTCAGAAAGAACTCATTAGCTTTTTCTTTCTACATCGTTCATAAAAATAAACTAGATTTCCCCCCTCATTTAATATACACCGTGAAATGTTCTCTTCTCAAACATATTTTTTTAAAATTGAGACAGCAGATTCATTTCAGCTTTTTGAATAAGAGAAGTTATATGCCAAATCTCTTACAGTGTCTTCATGTGTAATTTAAAAGTATATGATTCAAAATGTGTACAAAAATTTGCAATAGATAAAGTAGAATAGGTGAAAAACTTATGAAATGAAAAGAATCTCTATAAACATTTTAATCTCTTTCATTGCCTCTCAGCTTACTGTCAATCTTTCATTTCAGGCATTTTGTATATTAAAATGATAATTTCAGTAGATCTAATTGGTTTTTATCTCTAGTTTCTTTGTTATTTAATCATGCAATACCCAACTGCAATATTTACAATCTTAACAAAATAAACTAAAATATAAAAAGGCAATCAAAAATAAAACTGCCTCAACAATACAATAAAGTAAAAACAAATAGAAACCAAACAAAATTTCGATGAAACTATCAGTGCTTCTCAATTGCCTTCCTAATTAAATCAAAATTCTTAAGCTGGAATCCAAGGTTCTTTATTACGTGTTTTCACAGTGACCTTCTCAAAGTATCTCTTTCTTTGCAATTTTTACCTCCCTGTGACACATTCAAAGAGATCACTTGTACAGTTACTCTCCCTTGGTTCTTTTCACATGTAACGCCATATGGAGAATGAATATCCTAAAAAATGTAATCATTTTTCAAGCTCTATCTCATCCGTTAAATATTTCTTAGTTCCTCATGTCATTCTATTCTCATCAGAAGTGATATCTCCCATCTTAAACTAACATTTTATTTATTTGGACATTTGTTATTTGGGATTTTAGACACATCTGTATATATCTTCTCTCATTAATCATGTAATACTTCACAAAACTTCTTAATTTTTAGAAACACCTTTGTGCCCCTACCTTGCAGTGCTTTGTATAAATAAATATTTTACAACTCAACACATAGAATGTAAAAAAAAGTATTATTTTCTCAACTTCTAATTTTTTTTCCTATTGGTTAAAATGACAAAATTAAATTAAAAGATAAAATAATTAAGTCAATGTTGCATAAGCATTCTCATATATAAATATGAGTATTTCCTTTTGGTGAATGCTTCGTTTTACCCCACATTTACCATGATATGTTTTTTTCACTTTAACCACATGTCCCAAAAACACAAATCCAACTCCCCTATATGCTGGTGAATATTTTTACTAAGAATTTCAAATAAGATGGAAAGGAAGGCCATAATACTATCCATGGAAAAACTTATTTTAAAATACTTTCAAATATCTCTTTGTTTGTCCTAGTTCTCTCCATACGAAGATATCATTAGGTCTCCCTTTCCTCCTGTATAGTACTAAATAATTAGCCAAGACATGTATCTTACCCAGAATTAGGAAATCAGTTACATGTGAATCTTATCACCCAAGCCAACTCTTAAAAACCCAAACAATTGCCATACTGGCAGTCAATGCTAGTGATGTAAAATTTTGATCAAAAAAATTCTAATCAACAAATAATGTTAAGAAGCATTAGACAGATGATGAATATAGTAACTAACCTTATAGAGGTAATCTTTTTGTAACATATACATATATCAAATCATCATGTTGTACACCTTAAACTTACACAATGTTATATGTCAATTATATCTCAATAAATCTGGAAAAAGAAAGAAATATTAGACAAATATCTACTCATAAAGATTCAGGGCAAGACTGCTACAGCTGTACTTACATAAAAGTCATGAATCAACCTAATCATTTGTCAATTCATCCCCAACCATCCTTCCCTTGATGGCTGTCTTTGGTGTTTCCTTCGAAGCACTGTTATAAGTCAAATCCCTAAAGAGACACTAACATTTAAAACCTTGAATTTTTCTAAAGCAGAGATTTTGTCCCCACACTTGGTTTTGTTTTCATGTGGAGTGACATTTTATAGTTCTTTTTCCAATGGAAGGGACACGTATTGTAGAAACAAACAAAAATAAGAGGTAGAAGACAAGTTATACCCCCTCTCTGCCCCTGACTCTCAAGTGAAAGAGAACAGAAGAAACCTGAAATGCAACCATGGTTTTACTTTCCAAACTTGCTAATCAAATAGGGCGCTCTATTTTCCCAGGTATGGAGTGAGTGAATCAGCAGAGAGACTCCAAGAGTGTTACACTATTAGTTGTCCCTTCACATGGAAAGCAAAATCAGGAGTGCAAAAATGTTTACCTTCTAATATTCTCCTATTTCTATTCTTTTAACCCACTGGTCTTAATTTTGAAGACTACAGTCAACTAAGGATGTGGCTATCTAGTTCAAGGGACTAGATCAGCCACTTACACAGTTTTATTGGTACCCTTGCAGAACCAATTTCTCAATAACTGCTACTGCTTCTTTTGGGCCCACAAAAAAGTCAATTATGACAAAACAGCGCATTAATAAAATCTATCTCAAAGACACCCTACATCAAGTCCATATAATTGCCCTATATTCTATTTCTCTTTCCAAACTGGCTTTGAAGTCCACCATTGCCTTTAAGAATCTTGCACTATAATTAAATGGCATGAGAATACTACAATGATAAGACATATAAAGATCATCCAACAGTAATGCTAAACATATCAAATGCTCTTAATTAAGAAGAATCCCCCCCGTATTCGGATACATTAAAATCTCTTGAATATTAAAGTACAAAGTGTCAAAATTCAAACATTAAAATCCAAAAGTGATTCATTTTTCTTATAAGTTAAAAGTCCAAAAAAAAAAAATGAAGATTTGCTATTATTGTTATTTTTTTATTCTGCTCAGTCTCAGCCAGATACCATGATCAGGCTAGAATTTCTTTCAGCAAGTATAGCCTTGGCTATCTCTCACTAGATTAATATTACCTCATCATGGTCTCATATATCACATAAGTATAGTTCCAAAGCTCTTGTGAATCTCACTTTTACAGGGTAGACAGATTTAATAGGACACAAAAGATTATCGTACTTGTGGATCTCCACCTACCAACTTGAGAATATCCCATCCCCAACTGCCAGAGCTGACCTTGGACAAGATTATGACCCTAGAACGCAGTTTCAGATGTTGCCATAGGACCATATTAAAAACACAATAATATTTGCAGGATATAGATCAGGTAAGAAAAATCCTGGTTTCTGCTTCATGAGGATCACAATAAATACTAATTGAGAGCAATCCAAAACCTGTAAACTTAAACTAATTTGTGAAATATCTTCCTGCAAAAGGTTAATTTTGGCATGATTTATTTACCGTAAGTAGGGGAAAATCCAACCATGCATATATGTTCTCTCTTGGAGAGAGAGATTGAAACAGTGTGGCCTGCATGCAAAATTTAGAGATCTGCAATTGTGGTAGTTCCACTCAACATATCTTATTTGAGATATATTGTTTTTCATTTCAGCATATTCAAAACATATTCATTACCCTGAAACCCTGTGTTTCTGGCACCTCTGGATTAGTAAACTGAACTTGGATTGGATTTAATTACATGAAGTCTAAACTATTTTGGGAAATGAATTTGAATTGAATCACAGTGACAGTGTCTATTTCCACCTGTTATAGAAATCCTTAGGTCTAGCAAATCTGTCTCATAAAGTGATTCTTTCTTCATATGTTAATAGCCTAGATAGAGCCAACTTGAGACTGTGATAGGTGAAGACTCACATGGCCACACATAGATTACATGAGCTCATGCCTCTCTCTCCCCTCTACCCGTACCACGGCCTTGACCCTGAATGGAAAATAGAAATTGAAACATCTAATCTGCCTATGTAGACCTGAACCTAAAATTTAAAGCTGGGATCTCACCAGTGCACACAGCACATGCTGAACTCAGCTTAAAGTAGCATATATTGAGGCAAGCCTGGTGGCTTAGCAGTTAAGTTCACACATTCCGCTTTGGCAGCCCAGGGTTTGCTGCCTGGGATCCTGGGCGCAGACCTACTTATCATTCATCAAGCCATGCTGAGACAGCATCCCACATAGAAGAGCTACAACTACGATACACAACTATGTACTGGGGTTTTGGGGAGAAAAAGAGTAGGATTGGCAACAGATGTTAGCGCAGGGCCAATCTTCCTCACCAAAAAAAAAAAAGAAAGAAAGAAACCTCAATCAATCCAAATGTATCTTTTTCCCTGAAAATTTACTCCTTGCCTATTTCTCAAAGCTAAAGGCCAGTCTCGTGTAAATTGAATTTGCCTCCCAAAGCGATAGCCTCCCAATCCTTCCCTCTCACTCCCATGCACACACACATACATCAAGCAGGGCCTTCCGCTTAAGATGCATGTCTTGGAGGAAAAGACAAGAAAGTGTGCTTTCTGCAAGTAGCTCCTTCCCAAGAAAAAATGAGAGTGTATCGATTGAGTCAAGCCAAGTTTCTTACCAATCAGATACCCACACCAACTTCTAAAACAGGAGAGTGAACAAATGGGTAGAGAGAAGTCAAAAGCATTACACGAATTGATACTCTCCACATAGAAGAAAATATCAGAAGAGTTTTTATGGGTGAACTAAAATCTTACTGTTACTTTAATTTATGGATTATTAGGTAAATTGATCATTTTTGCAATTAAAAACTACAGTTATACATCTTTATTGTGAATCATTTTTCCATGTTTCTTAAACATGTATTTTTCTCCATCAGTATGTACTTTCTATTTATATAGAAATAAATTAACCCTTTGTTGCAAATATCTTAGAAATAAATTGTCATTTGATAAAATTTAATCTAAAATTCTCACAATTTAAACCACATGTATTATATAAAAACATGAATATATGACCATTGTATTGGTTAGGATATGGTTTTGGCTACTGCAACAAGGGTCAAAATAACAACGGCTGAAACAAAATAGAAGTTTACTTCCTTATCGTGTAAAAGTCACACCAGATGTGGGAGGAGAAGGAAAGAAGCATAGTTCTTTGCCTCCTGGGCACAAGCTGGAAGTTGCACACATGATGTCTGCTTCTGTACCAATGGTCCCTTCACAAGGCCATGTCCCACTCAAAGGAGCCTGGGAAATTTATCCTTTAGCTGAATGGACATGCAGCTAAACCTTCTATTACTCTATGTCAGGGATCAGCAAACATCTGTAAAGGGATAGACAGTAAATATTTAAAGATTTGAGGACCATATGATTTCTGTCGCAACTACTCAACTGTGCTATTGTAGCACAAAAGCAGTCATGAATAACATGTTAATGAATGGGAGATGCTGTGCTTCAGTATGATTTAACTTATGGAACAATGAAGTTTAATTTCATATAATTTTTACATTACAAAATATTATTCATCTTCCAATTTTTTTTCAATCATTTAAAATACAAGATCCACACAGAAACAAATGGTGGGACTGGATTTGGCCCCTTAGCAGTAGTGTTCAAGGTCTACTCTATAGGAAAAGAGGAATATCAGGGGACCAGTTGTTAGTTTCTGCCACAGGTACCTAGTAAGACGTATTTCAGGAATGCAGGAACAGCACACCATTACTAAATCTCTTAATATATTTCATAATATTAGTTCTTAAAATCATGAAGCATTTTATATTATGTCAACACATAATGTCAGAGAGTAGTAACTGTTAATGTTGGAGAGGAAGAACTATTCCTCTACCCTCTAGGTCCTTGTAGCTAGTCTAAGAATTAAATTGACGTGAAACAGACTAACAGGAGAAAATCAAACAAAGTTTAATAACATGTATACATGGGAGAAACTCAGGAAAACAGTAACTGACCAAAATGGCTGAAGCCACCACCTTAAATACCATCTTCAGCTAAAGACAAAGGAGAATGTTGGGGGTAGAGGTTTGGGCCTTCAAAGGGGAGGAAGGCAATTCACATGGAGATGGAAATGCAAATGTTTAATAAACAAATGTTTGCTGGCCATCTATAGACAATGTGACAAGACAGAGAGAGAGACAGAGAGAGAGAGACAGACAGAGACAGACAGAGAGAGAGAAACAGAGAGAGAGGAACAGAGAGAGCAAGAGAAACTTTGATGAAAATGGGCTTAGCAAGGATACTACAGTCTATTACACCTGGAGTTATCTATGGTGACGGCCTGTCCTGGAACAGGCCTTCTATCTTAAATTCTTTTAGGCAGTGAGGGGGAAAGTCAAAGTTTCTTTCAGAGTCTTTTATCCTTAAAAATAATCAAGGCAAAGAGACACATTTTGGGGTGGGTGATACAATTTTGATCCCCCACAATAATAAAACATTGTTTGGTAGGATTAAAATCTATTCATAAATTGGGAAACAAACAAAATCCTTAGATATGAATTCAATTCTGGCTCCACATCTTACCAGATATAAATATTAAACAAATCTTTCAACCGCATTGATGCTAACTTTCCTTAGTTGTAAAGTGATAACGTTAATTTTGGCTATCTTAAATCGTGAGGTTAATACCAAATGCAATGAGCGCTTTCAATTCTCATTTTCATCTCTCAAGAATTTCACATTTCACTTTAGCCATTTCTTTTCATGGAAAAAAAATTGTACATAAATTTCTAATTTTGTGATCTACTGGTTTCCATTTTATTTCTTTAGCAATTCCTTCTCAAATCCTGTAAAATGTTTCTTCTTCCTTTGTTTATTCATTTTGTGTCAGTTTTCTCCTATGTGCCATTTTTAGTCTTTTTCTCTCTACATAGATTTTTCCCTTGAAGATCTCATCTAACTTCATGACTTCAGTGATCACTGATCTATAATACCAATATACTCAAAGCCTACCAGAAAGCTCCTTCTGGATGCCCTTAGGCAGTTCAAACTCATCATGCCTCCCATTCCACAAAATGTGATTTTTCTTCTATAATGATCATTTCATTTATATCACTATTCACCCAGTTGTCTAGGTGACATTATTATTCATCTATGACTCATCACATGTGCTTTGACCTGACATTCAGTTCTCTAGGCACTATGCTATAGTGATGAGCAAGAAAGAATAGTCCCCAGTTTTCATGAACTTAAATGCCAGATGGGAGACAAGCAGAGAAAGATCAAATGAAAAGATACACAAAAATAATTAACAGTTATTTTTGAACTAACTATTAAGAAGATAATAAAATAGACCAGCTGTTAGAGAGTAACTATGATGGGGTACACAATAAACAAGGTGGCCAAGGAAAGCCACAGCTGGGAGGTGGCGTTTGAATTGGGTCCTGAATCATCTGAAGAAGCCAGCCATGTCAAGAGGCCAGAAATCTGAATGGCTTCTTTAATTGCTCCCTCATCATATACCACATATCTAGACTATCATCCTAAACTGACGATTATGTTGACTCAATAACATCCAAAATCATCAGCGTCTCTCTTTTCCCTCTGCTACTATCTCAGTCTTGTCTCCTCCCATTAATTCTCCACATTTTGCCAGAGAGATCCCCCTATAATGCAGGTCTTATCAAGTGACTTGCCTAATAACATCGTTTATTAGATTTTAATTTGGGGATCTCCATTGTCCCAAAACTCAAAATACTCAAGGCCCCCAAATATGCCCTGATTACATCTTAAACCTTATGCTTTCCACTCCCATACCATCATCTATGCCCAGACTATATTAAATTACTTCAGTCCCCTAAATCTTCATTCTTTAATTTTGCCTCCTTGACTTTTTGAACAGTCTTCTTTCTGTTTGGAGTCCTTGTTCTAGTGGTTAATTATTGTTGACATCACTTTGGTGCCAACTTAAATGTGATACCTAATACATCCTAGAAAATTGTCTGCTGAATTTTTTATGCTTCCATGAGTTTGTAAGTTACTTGAGTGCTGGGAACTGTGTTTGCTCAACTTTGCATATCCAATATATAGCACAGAACCGAACAGTATTGCAAATAATGTTCAATAATTATTTATTTGATAAATCAAGTAAGTTTTCCAAAAATTTTGGTCTTTTAAACTTAATTGTTTGACTCGAATTTTTTTTAGTAATAACACAAATTGAGGTCTTTGTTATTCAACTTTGAATCCCTAATACAGGCACTGGCACATGACAGTTTCTTAACAAGAAATATGTATTTTTATGTTTGCATGTATTTATATTTGTAAGAAAAAGCAAGTGACTGAACAAAATTATTTTCAGTTAAAAATAAAAAATTAGGGGCTGGCCCCATGGCGAAGTGGTTAAGTTTGGTGTGCTCAGCTTCGGCAGCCTGGGTTTGCAGGTTCAAATCCCCGGCAAGGACCTACACCATTCCTCAGCCATGCTGAGGTGGTGACCCACATATAAAATATAGGAAGATTGGCACAGGTGTTAGCTCAGGGCGAATCTTCTTCAAGCAAAAAAAAGAGGAAGATCGCAACAGATGTTAGCTCAGGGTGGATCTTCCTCACTAAATAAATAAATAAATAAAACATAAGAGCTATTTAAGGCAGGAAGACACATGACACAAGCTTAGCGTTCTCTGGAACAGTGCTATTCAAAGTGTGGTCAGAAGAGCAGCCCCATTAAAATTACCTGGGGCTTGTTAGAAATGCAATTTTCAGGCCCATCCCAGACATGATGAACTGGAATCTCTGGGGTGGGGCCTAGGAATCTGCATTTAACAAGCTATTCAGATGACAGAGGTCTTGTTACCTTACAAGTTGCTGCAACCCACACCCCAGAATGCTGACTTTGTAGGTATGGGATAGGGATCAGTAATTTGTGTTCCTTAGAAGCTCTCAGAGGACGTTGATGGCGCTGGTTTGTGGACAACACTTTAAGAAGCAGTGCTCTAGAGCAGGACTTGGCAAACTATGGCAGGCCAAATCTGGGTAGCTGCCTATTTTTGTAAATAAAATTTTGTGGAACACAGCCACCTATTCCCTAGATGGCTGCTTTGGTACTACCATGGCAGACTCGAGTAGTTGTACAGAGACCATCTGGCCCACAAGTCTAAAATATGTACTTTCTGTCCCTTTACAGAAAGTTTGTTAAATCTTCTTAAAGAGCACAGTTCTTTTCTTTTCTTGAAATTTTGATCAAGTTGAATTTAATGAATTAAAATGAATATTTATTAAAAGGGATAACAGGAAAATCAAGTAAAGTAATTGCAGTTTAACAAGTGATTTTTATGACATTTACCCGCTGGCATAAACTCTTCTGAATCAATTGTCCATGCACTATCAGAAGATTTGCACAACTCTATTCAATATTGTAAACCATCAAACCTTACTATTTAAATGAATAAACATTATTAAAAAACAAAATTCAACCAAGTAAATTTGAAGATCTAATTGGCTTTATTAGGCCATTCATGAATCAGGTAGCATCCCATCTATCAAACAGAAAGGCTCTCCTAGGGGTTGTACAAAATGAAAAGTTTTTATAGGAAGAAAGGTGGGGCAAGGGAGCTATTAGCAAAAGAAAAGAAAGGGTTATTTTGGGCCAGGACATCTTATTTTGGGGGAAAGGGGTGCATGGGTTTTATCATGCGGATTGCCTCTTCTTCCTCTGGGAGATGGAGAGGACCCACTTAGACTACCTTACTGGTGCTTGACCAGAAAATTCCAGGCTGGTAAATTGAGACTACATTTCCGGGACAGGTTGAAACTGCAATGAGATCAGGCATTAAATCTATGTTTGGTATCATGGGCTTTAGCACAAGTGATGCCATTTTGGGCCTGTGGTCTTGTTTTTTTTAATGGCACCGTTTTGACTGCTGAACAACCCATCTCATAGTGAAGCTTCAAAAAGTATGTTTTCTTAAGTTTACTGAAAGAACCTCTAAATTAAAATTAAATGATATAAATACAACATAAAATAATACAATATAAAACAATATTGCAATGGGACTCATTTAAATGAATAACTATGGAAGTAACAAAACAATTTAATAGATACATATTTTTGTGTTCTTAACCAGAATGAAGCAATTTCAACATGTGTCACAAAAATTTAACAAATATGCTCTTTAATGATTCACATTCTAAGTATTAAAATACAAAACACACTCATTTGAACCATAGAAGTACATTAAAATAGTAAAGCTGTCATGGTGCCATTTCTCTACAACCAAATAAAAACATATTTAATTTCCTGCCTTTATAAATTACACTATAGAGAGAATATTTCTTCAGTAAAAACATATTGAATAGGTTTACCAAAGCAAGCTTAAATAAATAAATGTTTCAAGAACTACAAATAAATATTTAATTTCCTTTTGTCTTAAATATTTAACACATTTCCTGGAAAGAGCTCTTGTTCATCATTGAAATTGGCTTATGTTTCTGATAAAGTCATATCATTAAACACATAGTAGCAGTTTCAGTATGGAATAATTCAACTTTCATCTTTTTTTGTAATATTCTAAGGCGTAAAGTGAATGATTAGTTTGGGAAATTTTCTGGCTTGAACTAGCATGTTTACAAACAAATTCATGCTTATCTATAGTGAAGTTGTGTTTATATCCACATGTAGAAGACACTTCACTGTGTTATTCCAGAGACAGTCTCAGTGTTATCTTGGTAAGTAACACATAGATGGAGGATTTATACATACATATGTGTACATATATATATATGATCATAATTTCTGTAATTATACTGCAGCTCCATTTTAACAAGAAAAAATATGTGTATAATATTTGCCTGCATGTATTTCCCATCTTAACACAGAATGCTGTTTTTTTAGTAATGTTCAATGTATTCTTTTTAGATATCATTACTAGGATGTGGAAAGAGGCAGGCCAGGGCTACAGCTTGGAGAGAGCTCCCTGCACCCCAATGTGTTGGGTTTAAGTAAAGGACACCCTTCAAAAACTTCAAAAATTTAAAAATTTCTGCTCCGGAGGCCGGCCTGGTGGCATAGTGATTAAGTTCGCGTGTTCCACTTCAGCCACCTGGGGTTCGCAGGTTCAGAGCCTGGTGCCGACCTATGCACCACTTACCAAGCCACGCTGTGGCGGCGTCCCATATACAAAATAGAGGAAGATGGGCACAGATGTTAGCTCAGGGCCAATCTTCCTCAGCAAAAAGAGGAAGATTGGCAAAGGATGTTAGCTCATGGCCGAACTTCCCCCCAAAAGAAAACATTCCCGCTCCAAATAGTTTATAATGTGTTTGTATATATTGTTTACATATATATACATATATATATATATATATATTCTCTTTAGAGCAAGAAATTAGAATAACAAAGATCCGTATTGAATGTGGTACTATAAAATTAAGAGTTTTAATTAATAGGAAATAAAACTTCTTAATAATATAGTTTTTCTTAAACTTGGTTATATTTATTAAAATAGTCTATTTAAGTATATATTGCTTTTAAATTAGAAATAAATATTTAATTTCTTTTTGTGTTAAATATTTAGAAGTTATTTGATTAATCTTTATCTTAAAATGTAAAAAAAGTTCTTAGAGTTGCTGTGTCCAACAGGTATTCACATTTAAAATGTTAATAGATGCTGATTTTTTGCACTTCAATGATCTTGCGCTAATCTATATTCCCTCAATGTAAGAAAGTATGTATTTTCACACTTATACTCTTATATGTATTTTTCCTTATACTGGTATTATAGTATAGTTAATATTTACAACGATGAAAAAATTAATTCTAAGTTTTACGTGGCTATCATGCAATTATCTATGGATAAAAAATATATTAACTTTTTTCATTTCTTCTTTATATCTTCAAACCATTTTCATTAGGGGTCCTTTTTTTTCAGTTTTTATTTGTTTATTGTACAAGGTCACATATTATACATTTTAATTCTTGTTATAAGTGTCACAAAATTTTCCTGACTGCCAGTTTTGTTTTAACTTTGGTTATACTAACATTTATCACACAGAATTTTGAAAGTTTCTGCCTTATTCCTTTCTTTGTAATTTCTAACAATTTACCTAAAATTTTGTTTTGTTTTCGTGTAGAATTAATCTTGGTTCACCTTTCTGCTGTTACACAGAAATGTGTTCCCATGGAAAATTACCTTTGCTAATTAATATATTACTCAAGCACTCGATAAATTAAAATATAAGAAAGGTATAGACTACACAACATCCCTATTAATTATTTTACTGGGTGTTTTCACAAAATCAGTAAATTTATCTGAATATAAAAAAATGGATTTTTGGTGAGGGAATGATAATATGAAACCTAAAATGTCCTAGATGTGGCTCTTGAGAGTTCATTTCATACTTGGTAGCTTACGTGGCGTCAGGTCTTAGGTTTAAATTTCCTCTCTACCATCGAATATTGGGCACTGAGATGAAATCCTGGTCCCAAATCTTCCTTGAGGCTCAAATGTGCACATCCTCTCTAAAGGCTGAGTTTGAACCCCAGCATTCGTTTTGCAATCTCTTGCTAATTGAACAGTACTTTGGAGTAGTTATCTTCTGTTAGCTATGGCATTCATTCCTGGTCCCCTCCCCCTTAAGTCAGGTGGTCTCTTCTGGCTTTCTGGAAACACCACTTTTCAATCAACTGCAGACTTTCTCCATAACCCCCGTGAGGAACAGTCTAATTACAGCCCTGGTATATGCAATTGAAGTTTCCCTATTGTGACTGCTTTCTGATTATAACTTTGCAAACTTTTAAAACCTGTTCACTAAAGTAAAAACTGTGGATATAAATTCGGATACTAAGTATGATTTTTTTCATAGTTTGATTATCCATCCCATTCAAATAACATTTCTAGAGTAGTTTGGTTTATATTTATGAATCCCCAAATTTCAAACCCCTGTTTTTTAGGAATTTCTTAGTACGTTAATATTACCAACTGTCAGATGCTCAAATTTTTGTTCTTTACTCAAACTTGCAGATTTATTAGATTATGAAAATTCAGAAATTTAAATTTAAAAGATTTGAAGAAATGAATTTTCATTGGTACATAATACACTATATGTGTGAGTATGTATAGTAGAAACAGCTATATCTTTAAATAGGCCTGATCCTTATTATACCTAATGTACTCCAATATTTTCTGCTCTATTCTATTCTGTTCTATTCTATTCTGTTCTACTCTATTCTATCTTATCCTATCCTATCATATTCTATTCTGTAATATTTCTTTTTGCAATCCACTAAATTGATTTTATAGTAAAACACTAGAATGGATATATCATTTAAGATGCTTTTTGGCTACAAGTAACAGAATATTAGAAGTTGTTAAATATTAGGAAATAGCATTATCCCAAAGAAAAATGTATCCAGATTTATTATGTCATATAACACGCAATTCCAGAGTACATTAATTCAGTAGATAAATAACTGCAGCAAAACTCCATGAGCATTTCGTGTGCTTGCTTTGCCATCTTCGGCATAGAGGCTTATGTCCACAGCCTTACATCCTAATGGTTGCAAAATGACTGCTACACCTCCAGGCTTTTCAGCCTTATACAGCTATTTGGAGAAAGAGAAAAGGCTTATTTTTTTCTTAAGTGTGTAATTTTATCAGGGAAGGTACATTTTCCTGAAAATCTCCACAACAAATTTTGCCTCTTTCATATGCCCAGATCTAAAATAATCACAAGCAAGGAGAATGGGATACCATGATCAGCATAGAATGATCCACATTTTTTACAGGGGCTGAGGAAGGCCCAACTTTTTAAAGCACATGACTACTCATTACCCAAATAAAACCATGTTTCATTACTAAGGATGAAAGTAAAGAATGGTGGCTGGGTAGATAACATAGAGAACAGCGATGATGCTCTACCCACATCCCCTTAATGCCGTATGTAGGTGTTCTGGTCCACAGTCCTAACTGAGCCCAGCCTTCTAGACATCTTAGCCAAGGCTGCAGATATGTGAGTGAAACTCATTAGTGGACCCTCCAGACCAGCCCATCTGCCAACTGAATACCACCATGTGGTATATTTCAATGTCCCATGGAACAGAAGAATCAACCAGCTGAGGCTGGCCTGAATATCTGACCAACAACGTGATGAGATGCAACAAAATTGCTGTTTTAATCCACTAAGCTTTTATGTGAGGCTGCACAGGAATAGATAACTGGAACATTCTGCAGTTTATTCTTACCATTTTAGTGTACCTCCTGGCTTAGGTTGCTGTTCCTTCCACTAGCCAGCATCTAGGAGTCTTTTTCTGAGGAATGCTCTTGGGCTAATTAAATTTTCTCTGCTCAGATAAAGGGATTGCCTGGAGTGCTGGAAATTTATGTCACTTCCTGGAGGAAGTCCTTATGAAAAGACCAATGGATTTGCAAGTATGAAAGCCACAGCAACCTTACTGAGACCTGATTTATGCTCCAAAGTTCCTCTGAAGGATCAAGCTGAAGTTACTCTCTGTAGAACTTGGTGAGCTCACTATGTTTGGCTTACCCCCCTTCCTGCCCTTATTCTTCATTCCCTTACAAGTTTGAATAAATTACTTGCACTTGAATCCTTGCCTCAGGGTCTGCTTCTGAGGAACCCAATTTACAGCCATAGACTTGGGATTACCCAGGGGAACTGCTATGTTGCCTAAAACTCAACAGGTCAGCAGGGACAGATGTCAAACCCTACTACTCTTGATCAAGGTGCCTAAATGGGTCATCTTATCTAAGCTTAGCCCTTGCTAGAGTGATGACATCTTTTATTGAGTTATTATTGTTATTGCATCTATACAGAGTTGCACACATATTGTTTGACAGTTAAATATTTATTTTCATTTATTACAGTTCATTTAGTTTTAATTTTATTTTATTTTTGCTTTCCAGACCTTTAGTTAAAGTAAGACAATTCCCACACCAGCATTGTTTTAATAATGTCCATTGACAATATAAATAAAATAGTTAACGTTTATTGAATGATTATTATGTGTCAGACACAGTTCTAAATATTTTCAAAAGTATTCTAAACTAAGAATATTAGAGCATTAGACTCATTTTACTGTTGAGACTTTCCGGTTAATGTGAAAATGCTATGGATTTTGTCATTTGACTCTCTTAAACAACCCGGTTCCTGCCCATTTTCCCACTATGGCTTTCTGGCCTCCATGGGATGTTTGCTGATAGAAATTCAAACAGTCTTCCTTGAGGTAAAGTTAGACAGAGTCTTTTTGTCATTGTTTCTATAAAGCAAAAACGTTTAGCGATAAAGTATGGTTGAGAGACATTTCTTGCTTTCTATGTGTGCTTATAAAATCTAACTCAACCCTATTTTTTTATAGGTCTCAAAAATTTCATTTGTATTACTAGGTGTGAACTTAAGTGCTAAAATTTCCATTTCCAGTTTTCAAATACCTAGCCAGAATTAATTTGAAACAATAGATTTCTAAGCCTACTTTGATGAAATGGAAATGACAAATAAATCTCTAAATTTAGGACATCTCTATACTAAATGTGTATACATCGAATAGCTGAACAATTCCATATACTGAATCTTTATGTTAAAAACTAAAAAAGAGAGAATAGTTACGGCTTAATAAATTTTCAATAGTGAATCAACAAATACATGGTTACATCTGATGGAATATATTGTTTGAATGGGCTTTATACAAGTTAGAATGGGACGAGGGGATATCCCAACGCTTATATATTTAAATCAGATACCCGTAGTAGATAACAAGAGGAAAGAAGCAAGCACTGCATCTCCACATCATAATATTTACGCTCAAAGACCTACAATTGAAGGCATTCTATCATAAGGGGGATATTGCACTCCTTTATGATCACGCCCTGCCCATGTTGGGCTCTAATTTGTCTTGTTAGATATACGTCTGTTGCTAATGTCATTATGGTCTTTGGTTTCCAAGTCCATGTGCTCTGCATCTTTCTAGGGTTCACTCCAGTCCTCTTTGGTTAAACCAACCAGATCTTTAAATATATGAGAAATAAGATGTTCTTCTGCAACATAAGTGGATGTGCATTACTTAAGGCTATAGCCATAGACATAGGCAACCTAATCAGTTATTTTTACTGTACTATTCTGACACCACGTTGCATGTAAAACTTAATTGTATGACTTGTGTCACAAGAACCTTCTTTTACAAGATTCCTCCTGTAAAAATTAGGGTTTATATGTCCCATCCCTCATCCTAGATCTTAGCCTAGCAACTTACTGCGTTCAAGTTCAAGATCTAAGTAGCATTTAGTCGTAATCCTGCCCAATCTTCCTGCCCTTTTTTTTTTCTTTTTGGGAGTAGGGAAAGGCTCCTTCATCCTTTATTAATCTCTCTTTTTATGATTTATAAACTACACATTAAGACTTAAGTATCTTTTCTCCAATTTACTGATACATGTCAATAGTAGCACAATTTAAAAAAAGGACAAGACACAGTGTCATTAAACTGTGCGTCTAAGATTTTACCTAATTTGGAAGCTAACATGTTAGCACACTAGCATACCACAGGTTTATGCATCCTGGCAGAAGACATGAACCTCCTGGGTCAGAGATAAAAGAAAGTTTATTGCTTATAGCAGCAGCAGTAGCCAGAGTAGCAGCATTATCTTACACTGGTTCCCCAAGCTCCAAAGCACACAGGGCAAGATGAAGGGGATCAGGTGACATCTGCTAATCCAGTGGAGATTGTGTTTCAGGAAAGAAACTCTGAGCTTACAGAAGCCAAATCTTTTATAATAGACAATAAGCATGTCTGCTCTTTTCTATAGGAAGACATTATCTTTATTATATTGAACAGTAAGCCCACTTGTCCTTTCTTCTAGAGGGACACACTATGTTTATCTTGAAGAATGAAAGCAGACTTGTCCTTGCTCTAGATAGAAACCCTACTCTATCTTCCAAAGCTCTGCAATACAAAAACATCCTTTAAAAATAGACCAAAACAAAAGTAGTCGGTGCCTCTGCTCAGGAGACATATAGAAATGGGAGACATTCATGGAGAATTTCCTTCCAAGAAGACCACCACTCATTTCTACACTGTCTTGGCTTCTGGCAAATTTCCCCATATGTGTATTCTATAAACCGTTCTGATTAATCTGACCAATAGCCTGGAACCAAATCCATTTAATTTCTCTCTTCCAGCATTTAGTTAAGGCTACTATCAACAGGAATCTAAAAAGAAGGAAGAGGCCACCCTGCAGTATTGACCTCAATCATGTCCCCCAGGGCTACAAAGACAATCAGCTGAACAAATCTCATAATCTCTCAGGAACTATCTTGCAAAACAGATTGTTTCTCCTTAAATTTCTGTATTGACCTTTCTCCTAGGGCCAAGGTGTTGATCCAGGTGCAATAATATGTAGTAGTAATTTTACAGACTCTGCCTTGGCCCTCAAGGAGAACATCTAATGCAATCCAAACACCTAGAACAACCCTGGCCAATAAGTTGAGGGTGATCTGAATGCCTTCTAAGGCCAAGTTAGTGTTATTGATCACTTTAGTTAAAGTCAGGGACAAATTTCAAAACATCTTTTCTAACTGGAGGATTATCATTGTAGAGATAACTGTCTGCTTAAATAACGAGTCAGTTATCTCTCCAGAAGCTTGCCCAATTAACCAAGCCTTATTTTGGAGACTTACTTACCCACATCATTTATCAGTGTGACGTGATTTACTGACAGTGTTTTCTTAAACTCTTGATGGTGTCTTATGACCACCACTAAGGTGCATATCTCTATATTTTCAGGAGGGAGGTAAGTTAATGCTTGGCTTTGACACAAAATAGTATAACGCTGAGGGTACACATGTTGCTACTGGAAAGAAATGTTTATTTAAAATCATTGCCGTCTTTCAAGTGGGTTCTACATCAGTGACGGAGCACAGGCTGTCAATGCTTCTATCTGGCCTCTTCTACAACTTGTAAGACTTGTATTTCCCAATTCACTTTAAAAAATTGAGTCTAGTCTTTGATTTTGTAGTGACAGTCTGAAGGCAGTTTGTCCAATCTGTCCTGTTTGTCCATGAAACCAGCTGAGTGGCATTCATCCACCCCATGAAATGATTGAGTGACACCTATGGAAATGAGCATGGGAAGAAATCTGGAGGTATTAACAGGTGTTTTATGTAGTTGGTGCTGAAATGACAGACATTCTTTGCAGTTTCTGATAGCCTTCTCAGTAAGATTAAGAGGAATGGAGATCAATTTCTGGTCAGTATTCTCTGGGGTGAGATGGAAAACTCAACAGTCAGTTAAATTTAAGCTGCTTGCAATTGTTTGGGAGAACCACACCAAGTGGTTTCCTTCACGAAAAAGATTTCAGAAGTGATTCTTAAAGACAAGGATTATTAATGTCCCTCCTTTCCCTATGTCTTCCAGGGTTAAGGTATCCCCTCCTCGGGTGAGAGGGTTGTTGTTTTTCTTCTATTACCAAAAATTGATGTCTCATTCCAGTATCTCTAACTTCCCTGCTTATATCTAGCTCTTTGGTTTGAAAGAGTCAGACACAAGATGGATAATTACATTTTGATAAAACTAACAGTGACTGATTATGCCTCACATTTTGGGATTTCCTCACATTTCCCTACATAAGAGAATTGGAGGTGGTTTTGGTGAGTAGTTTACTCAATCAAATGATCATTACCATTATGATCTATGACCATATCAATTCAATGAGAAAATCCAAATTGCTAATGCAGAATTAAATTTGAGTCCCTTTGGATTCCCTTTAGCCAAGCTGTCACTCAAAGTTGTTGTTAAGGAGAGAAAGAAGCATAATGCCATGATGGGATCCCAAATTTTCAAAATAATTCGTTATAATCCTCAAACCCTTTCGTTCTGATCATTACCCGGGAATTGGCCAAGTGGAGATGATCCTTTTCTGGAGCAGCCACATACATTGACCAAAACGTCTTAATAAAGTGTGTGCATTAGGAGAATACAAGGAGGTAGAGTCAGAAATATTTTAGGGTCAATTTCTGAGGAAGATGTTTTAATGTTTAGTAAATGGCTGTAGATGGTATGGATGGTTCACCTTGGCTTTTGTGATGAAAGGCACACTATTGTCAGACTGCAAGTAGTATAGGAATCTGAAAGCATGCCACAGATTAGGCAAGTATCACAATTACAATCCTGGAGTCAGCTGGTTGGACTGGAGTATCAATATTTAACCTGAAATAATGTCAACATTGAGGCCCCAAAATTAACCTCAAAGAACGGGTTAAAGGGGAATGTAGTCAACTGCAAGGGGTAAGCAAAGGTTATGCCCCTTGAAATGTGGCCATCTGCACCATAAGACAAATGTGTCAACTTTCAGCAGGAGTCACAGTTTAGCATGCAAAGTAACGTCTATGTCAGAAACATAGAGAAACAAAGAGTGCTTTATTTTGCTGCTCGTATGTGATAGTGGATTTCTTGCCATGCTGTAATATGATGACAGATCTAGTTGGCAAGAATGCCTGGATAGTGAAATTCTAGGAGGAAGAGGCTCAATTAACAGTGAGATTACATTCAGTCTCATCAGAGAACGGTCTTTACAAAGATATTTACATGAGTGTCACAATGAGGGTTATCTTTCATCTGTCGGTTGGTAGTTTCCCAAGGGGCAGACCAAAAAGCTAGACCATTGGCTAAAGCTCAAAAGACATTAAAAATATAATAGGTTTCATTAAGAGGAGTGTTGGCAGGTACTATGAGAATGGCCACAAGCTTCGTCCACTGAGTGGAGTGATCATATCCATTCTTGTTTCTGCAAAGCTGTTGCTGAAGCTGAACAGCCATAGCAGCCCTGTGGACACTACTGGTTATCAGCTTAACTAACCCATCAATGAATCATGCTCAGGCATGTAAGAGAACCTCTGTGAACTTGGGGCCCTGTTGAGTCAGTGGCTTTGCCTTCATCTACAGAATGAGAAATAAGGTTTCCCTCAAAGGGAAAGTTGCCACTTTTTCATGTAAAACTGAGATGTCCCTGCAGTCAGGCCAGTACATTCTTATATACACAGTTTCCATTTGACAAGTGAGGCTTATTGGGCCTTTCCTGCCTTGTTAGTCTTTGAGTTTGAGCTGACCACTCCAGACCACCAAAGGAAATATCAGGCTAGAGAGTCACAAGACTTTTAGAGGTAAGGAGTTCAGTTTTGGAAAATCCCAGTAGCAGACTGCTTTTCAAAAGGCATACCTGGTAGCCATGTCAGGGAAGTAATGAGTCCACCTAAAAGGGCACCTCTGGATGGAGGCTTCCTCCCTTTCCCAGAGGCTCCAATTGGCAAAATCATCAGTCACAGAGACTTTCAGCTCAAAGGGGTAATTCAGTTTGTGGTGCCTCAAAAGCATAGCTCTTCTCTATATGCAGTTCTTCCTGATAGGAGAATGCCTTCATTCTCAGTCCAGGCATGTAAAACATCAGTATCAATTATACCTTCAGCGCAAGATGCCATGATAATAGGATGATGAATTGACCCAAATGGCCTCACCCACACAGTTGCATTAGCTTCTCCACCCTGCTGCAAACCTTGTCCTAACTCAATTAGCTAATTCAGCTTGTCCTCTACCTGCAAGGGGCAGAGGAGGATGGTGACTTGGATGCCTGTATCCAAAAGACCCATAAAAGTTTGTGTTCCTCCCCTCCTCAAATTACTGCATAAGTGCATATGGACTTTTGGGCACAGGGAGACCTCACTCCCACCCAATCATTTTGCTCTTTAGATAAGCAGAGTTAGGGCTAGAAATGAAAGGAAAGATTAGCAGGCATGGAAGGAGAGAGCTGCTTCAGCAAGCAAGGTTAACTGTGAAAGCTGCTCAAGACTCATGCAAATGAACTGCCAACGTTTTTGTGTACCCACAGCCCTATATTACACAGCGAGGTCATCTTAATTGATAGCATCTATTTCAGTCTCCAGAATCCCTTGACTCTGCAGTCAAAGCCACATTGCTTTCTGCCCAGGACCCCAAAGTTTGTACCATTTGATTGACTTAGTCTTGACTCACAGAGTGGGGGATTCTTTTAGGAGTTCAGTTTAACCTGGGGAATTTGCTGCATGATTGTCATGATAACATCTCTTAAATATTCTCCCTGGCTTAGAATAAAGCCTAGAGGAGTTTTCCAAGATGTCAGGGCTCACTACTGTAAGAAAGAATTTTCCTAGATTGCTTTGTGTCACTTTCTCATTCTCTAGTGACTTTGTGAAGTCCACGGAATAGATGAATGGATAAACAAACTGGTATGTCTATACAATGAAATACTACTCATTAATCAAAAGGAATAAACATTTGATACATGCTACAAACTGAATGACTCTCTAAACAATTGAGTGAAATGTGGCAGACCAAAGAGACTCTATACTATATGATTATATTTGAATAAAATTATTTACTTAAAATATTTAAATAAAATAAAACTAATCTATAGTGATTATAGATGAGAAAGCTCCTCAGTGGTTGCCTGGCAACTGGGAGGAGGGGAGGTTGGGAAAGATTACAAACAGGCAGGGGAAACTTGAAGGGTTGGTGATGTTTTCATTATCTTGATTGTGGTGATTATTTCAGGTATATTCTTATGTCACAACTTGCCAATTGTAAACTTTAAATATGTGCAATTTGTTATATGTCAGTTAGACCCCAATAAGCTGTTTTTTAAAAAGGTACTGCAAAGGCAATGAAAGAAAATGACATGGTGAATAGAAGAGAATTTAGAAATAGCCCCATAAATAAATAAGTGAGAAAAAAATGACACATTCACACGAACAATTCTAACTACAACTGCTCTGATAAATGCAATAAAAAAGAACTAGCTTCTTGCCATAGTAGACCTAGTCAGAGCTCATGAAAAATATAATATCAATTCAAAGGATTATAAAAATGAATAAATATTATAGTGAGTGATCAAAGACACAGATCTTCATTCAGCAGGAATTCAGATCATAAATGTGAGCATGTGTGAGGATATTATCAGAAATTCTGGAAGTTCAAGTTCCTCTATTCATAATTATCTTCATATTATATATCTGTGTGTATCTGTGTGTGTATACATATACACATCTATCATTTTTCTATCTTTATGTGTAGTAGGTTGGAATCTGCAGGAAACAGACTCAGAAATGGAAATTTGTGTGTCTCTTTGAGCAAGGACTATGCCTGGAGAGAGACTCAGCTGTGAGCTGTTAGCCATCACTTCTTGAATCTGGAGACTGAGTGCCTAGGTACTGGAATGGAAAGTTTGGTATCTGAAGCAACCACTAAGTCTACCCCTTATGTCACTTATGGATTCATTGATTCACATAATAAGTTCACCCATCTGTAAAGAGCTCAAAGATTCTGGATGGTCTCTTCCTGAGGAAATTTATAAAACTTTTGGTGGGATTAGCTACAGAGTCTGCCACTACAGTTAAATTCAATATGCAGTTGATACTCATTTTAATCCTCTTTTAATACTTATTCTAGATTCTTTTCTCTGCTTGTCCACGTGACTGTTGCAAACGTGAGTTATGCCTGCCACAGATGATTTACTCAGTCCTTTCTTAAAGAGCACCCACTACAAGTAAGGTAGTTGCCTGACAACATTCAGCTGCCACACATTTTGTTCCATTTTGGCCATGCATTCTACACTTCTTCCTCAAATGATTGAGCATAGCTGGAGTACTTGAGCTGAGAGGAGACTCTGCTAAAAGATTGTCGTTGCTCTAGAGCTCCCCATCAGCTTACCTGTGCCTTTTTGAGCTCTACTGCTATTTGAGGCCCTTTCTACACAATGTTCCTTTCTTTTGTCTCTTCTTTCACATGTGTCAGAACTGCATCATAGTATTAAGGCTTTCTCTGCTACCTCTCCCCTTTATCCTTTACAGGCATATATTTTACCCCCACACACACAAAAAAGAAACTTTTGGATTGTGAATTGCTTCTTGTCATTTGCTTCTTAAAAATTCAAATTAATACATAGCTTCCCTGGTTTGGGGATGACTCAGATACTCACCTCTGAGGGCTCTGAGCTTTTGGCTGTCATTCCTTTCTTAAAGTTGTTACACATTTCTATGATTGTTAAATTTGGTCTAGGGAATAACAAGAAACTCCCAATGGGTCACGTGGATGCCAAATATATTCTTCTTCGCTCCTGTTGTATAACAGATGCCCTATCTCTTAGAGATGATCAGAGAAAATTACTCCTACCGGGATATTGATTCCTTTCCATGACTTCTCATCTCTTGGCATCATTGAGAATCCCAAAGTGACCAGGCAACATACAAAACTTAAAACATACTGGGATTCTTGCTGTCTCTGGCTGTAGTAGTGTTCTCCCTCTCTGGGAACAGCACCTCTAGTTATGCAAATCCTAGAGTTATAGGAATAGAAAACACCAATTACCCAAATGGATCACTGAGAGTGAAGATAAGTGAAGTTACTCCTATTTACATGGTTCCTGGAGCCATGTGTTCTTACCAATTATAGACATAACACCACATAACGGTCATTAATTAAATGTAATTAATGCATTTGTAAACTGCATCCTTGGGGATGGCTTCCAATCTACAGAGGGTATCACTCCCTAAGTGAAACCTCAGTTTATTCTTCAAAAGCATTCCTATCATTCTATCTGATTGGAAGCTTCTGGGTGGTGTGGTATGTAATAGGACAAGTGAGTTCCATGATCCTGCGTACATCATCACAATTCATTTGCAGGAATGTGTGTCCCTTGATCTTATGTGATATTTTGCAGGGTCATGTGTCAGTGGATCATACACTCTGTAGACTCTTAGATTGTAGTGGTCTCTGAGGTTCTGTGGTCAAAGAATACAAACCCATATCTATAACATATGCTGCCTAGTAAAAATCCTTGTTCCTGTTAGAGATGAATGGTTCCAAAGCAATCAACTTGTCATCAAGGGGCTGTTTGCTCTCTTTGAACAGTGGTGTTGTCTTGATAGATCAGTATTGGAGTCTTTTGCTGGGATATTCAGCAACGGTACTAACTTGGTTTCACTGGTGAGTGATGAGTTCATGCTACTGAGTTGATTTACAGATTCCATCCTTGGAACATGGATGGAATGTCAACATGGTTGCTTCTTTCTTGAGCTCAATGTATCACTGTTGGGGCTGACCAATGACAAAAACTGGCTGATGTTAACTTGTCAAGTCATTTCATCTATTTGGTTTTTTAAATGTTTTTTTCTTTTTATGACTTCTCTGATTGGCTTTAGTAGGCAATATAAAGACCTTCATAATTCACGTGTACTCCCAAAAGTCTCTGCACATGTTTCTTCTACAGAACTTCTTGTCCTTTATCTTCTAGTTCTTGTTCCTTCAGGAGACTGATCACAGGGCTTAACAACTTGACACTGCCCATAAATTTCTGTATATTCTGATTGTGTACTACTTTTCTTTCCACACAAAGTAAATGACCAGGAGAATGGCCTAAACCTCTAATCATTGGGAGGGTTTTCTTTCACTGCTGTCTGTCAGGGTCACCTCTGAGTGCGACAGTAATTCAATAGTAGTCAATTTTCAATTCACACCCCAATACCCATCCAACTTATCTCTGAACAAAGCATGATCATTTTCTGTCTCTATCATCTGGAATTAACTCTCCCTCTCCCACCCACCAGGTAACCATAAGTGTGAGATGGAGAAGTGTTTTGTTATACTCTTTTTTAAAAAAATGATGAGGTATATGAGATGCATTTATTTGACAATTTATCATTTATTTTGGTGAGAAATATCCCAACATGCCCCCGACAGCTAGATCCATTAAAAAAAATTAATTATCTAGTAAGTCCTAAATTTTTGTAGGATTTATCACCCATATTTAGGAGTGCTTACATCTTACCAAGGCCTTCGATGTTCTTATCACTTTGTATTCATGTACCTCAATATAAAGAAATATGATTTCCTCAATATAAAGAAATTATGTGATATAATGCAGAATGTACAGATTTTATAGACCTCTTTGTGCTACATTAAGACAGCAAGTAGGGGATTAATGTAACTCTGGGACAAGAATGAAATATATTCTGTTTATCCTATATCAGTGAGAACTTCTCTTGGTCCACTTCCTCATAGAGACAGAAAAATCACATTCTCTAGATAAAAGCTCCTATGCCATATGCCTGGGATAGTATTAATACGGTGTAACGAAGATATCATATTTGACTACTACTTGGTTGAGTTTTCAGTAGCCCACCATCATTGTCTAGGGTCCATATCGCCATTGTAATGGCCATGCTTGTGAATTAGGGGGATATGATGAGGATCAACATCATAGCATGCTTTAAATCTTTAAGAATAGCATTGATTTCTACCATTTCCCTTGAGATACTACATTGATTTTGCCTTATCATCTTGGCAAGGCAGGGGCCAGTTTCAAGAGCTTCTATTTGGCCTTCCCAACTATAATAGCTCTTACATCACAAGCCAGTGTTGGTATTCTGAAAACTACCAAATATGTTTATTAGAATTGTGACTTGAGAGATCAAGGAAATTACTATTGAGTGGTCTGTGGACATGACGGACCTGCTATGAGTTAGATCTTGGCCAGGACTCTATTTTTACAAGGCCCTCACTAACAAGAGGGCTACAAAAATGCTTTTCATGTCTAAGTACCAGTGTCAAATGGAATCTCTGTCAAAGGGTTTTTGAAATGTCTGATATTCAGCTTTCATCAATATATAGTTGTCATAATAAATGATCATATGCCTCATTGCGAAAGAATGTTTGGTGCTCATTATCATATAAACTTGTCCTGGTGTTGAAGGTTCTTTCTCGTGGGAAACTGCCCTCTACTTAAGTAAATGGGTCCTGGATTTTAAAACTGGCACATGTCTGGAAACTGTGTAGAAAATTATGATGTTTTATGGGGTTGGCTGCCCTTCACATCCTAATCATCCATGCTTCATTTCTTTTGATTGCATAAATTAAGAATACTCTTAAAGGTTGCTTATCTATCTTGTCCCTAGGGACACTGTATTCTAGTAACAATCTCTGTAGTTCTCTGACTGCCTGGTTCCTAGTTTCCACTCTAATTTTTTTCTGCTCAGTTCAATAAGTGAGCCCATCATTTTTTTCCAACTGATTAGGTACAGCCACCTGGAATATTATTCTGAGACTCTATTATCCCCACTGCTATCAAGCAGCCACCGTCAGCCACGGCCTCTGTAGGGAGCCACCTCTGATCCAGTGATGCTGGTGACCCTTTCACTGTGCTTTTCTTTATAACATTGGTAAGTGTGGACTTTTTAGGGAAAATAGTAAACTGATATATTTTCCAATATTAGGTAGTTTACCCATGTTAGCCTGTCAGATTCACTGAGCCTTTTTATTTCTTCTTCCCCAACCCAACATGGAAGTTCTGGCATTTCTACTGCACTTCGCATGGGCCATCAATTTCCCCAGTCTTCCAAAAGCCAGCCAACAAGATGTTAGTTCTACACTCCAGGGTCTTTGTCAGGGTATGTAATCCTTAACCAGGAAAAGTGGTCCCATACTAAAAGACTCTTCTTATCTAACTTATTCAACCCCTCTTGATTTAGTCTCCTTAGGACTCTGTCCCACAAATACACTTCTAGCTCCTGATAGTACATATTGGCTAGGTCCTACATTTTCATTGGAGTGTAAGCTCTTTCATCTCTTAGTAGCAACAATTATTAGTAGCATCTTCCTTGATGGTATATATTGAGACTTATGTTTGCTTATTGGTCTAGTGGACAGAAGGGAGGTTTGGATATATCTTGAGAAGGCATAGTTGTATTACAAGGCAGAGGTCTCTGCATCATATTCGAAAAAGGGATGAGCACCAGCCTTTAAGAAGAAAGGCCATATTTATAGGCCTAGAATGTAAAAAGAAATGTGAGGATTTAGGATTTCTGACCCAGATTTACCCATCCTATGTTTCATCATCCGTATTCTTTCCAGTCAGGGTTTTGCCTTGGCGTAGCACTCTGAATTGAGAATTTAAATTTTCTCTATTTCAGCTATCCTCCTAATTAAGTCCCAGGCCTGAATTTAGCTTTTTCTGCTCTCTAGATATGGGAGATGCTTATAATTATATATTTATGTGTTCTGTTTTATTAAATTAGTGATTAATCACTCTAAGCTTTTCATTGTCCTTTTTTCCCCACTGTTTTAATGGCCTCAGCAATAGCTATCCCATTTCATAGTCCTTATAATGATTATTTCTCCTGAATTTCTCAAATAGCTGAGATCTGAGATATTTCACCAACTGATGATGCCCCTTCTAATAGAATCCCATTCTGTTTCATTATCTTGGAAATTTTTAATGATTGCACCATTGCTACCTGTCAGGAACTCTCAGTACTCCATCCACCACCAATCGTAGAGTTCTCATTGCCAGATGGCTAGCAGATGATTTTGTTCCAAAAATTTCATTTCAACGTCTGCTTTTTTGGGCCATAATTTGCACCAACTGACACGAGTAAGGTTCCCTGGGAAACAGATTCTGAGACAGTTATTTGAATGAAGGCAGTTTACTGAGATGAAATTACTGGAACAACACCTGCCTGAGAGTGAGAGATGTAAGACTGGGTAGAGATCTCTGGCATGGCCTTTCAGATAGAGTTGCCAGATTTAGCAAATAAAAATACAGGATTCCCAGTTAAATTTGAATTTCTAGTAAACAATGAAGACATTTTTATTGTAAGTATATACTTTAGTATACTCTAGTGTAAGTATGCCACAAATATGGCCTGGGACACACTTATAACACAGAATTGCTCATTGTTTATCTGAAATTCAAGTTTAATTGTGTCTTATATTTTTCCTGGTAATCCTACTTTTATAGTGGTCATGAATTGAGTCAACAGACCAGGCTTTTTTCTCCTCAAATTGAAAAGTCTTTAGATGCAGGCTGCCCTATAGAACAGGAACAAACTTATGTGAGGCAGCATTCTTTAGGCAAAGGCAATTCTTGGAGGTGATGTTAACTATGAATTGTAAGCAACCGTGACTCCTAAGGGAATAAGTCCTTCTGCTTTGGACAGAGGAGCTGGGCAGTTTTCCACAGTCTGCATGATTATGTGTATCGGAAGGGGAGGAGGGAGGGGAGGAGGAAGGTGGGGGAGAGGGAGAGGAGAATGGATAAGGGGCAAGACCTATTTCGCTATTTCATCCAGGCAAGATTAGTATCATCAGTCTCAGCATTTTACAGTAAACAGTAAAACTATAATGTACAGTATAATACAAGCAAACAGACACGAGCTCAGGCATCATTCAGAATTCTTGACTTCACCAGACCATTGCATCTTCCTCAGATTACCATATTCCTGAACTTAGAGCTGTGGAACTGGAACAAGAGTTGGTTAAAAAGACTTTTCTGGAAGCCAGGCAGACTAATAGAGCAGTCATAAAGCTGGAGCTTTGATATCCAAAGCAATCTACATATTCATTTTTTTTTCTATCTAAAGCACTTGAAAGTCATTTGAAATGTATGACTTTGAAGACCATTGACTATGCTGTCACTATACAAAAGTCTACTTAAGCAACCAAAATTAAAGATGTCACTATAATCTGCGTTATTCCTATTATGCAAGCATTATAAATGGAAAGGTGCAGTTGCTGTCTAAATGAGGGAAGGAAGGGTAATGGTAGAAATAACAATACATTTCATAACAAAAGCATGGCTATCAGTTTACTAATCATTGAAGCTCATTTAAACATATTAAGAATGGAATTGATGGAGGACATTCTGTGGGATTGCTAAACTAAAGTGGATAAAAAAATTAATAAAAAAATTAAGTGGGTAAAAATATACCAAACAGAGAAGGATTACAAAATATTAACTTCATTTTGCATAGACACACAGGTTCATTAAATAATTATGAAGAAGCAGATCATAATAATCTTATGTGAACTTTTTATTTATAGATCAAAACATTAGAAGAAAAGAAACATAAATAACTGTCCAATTGATTCATAATCATAAGCAAATATAAGAATAGTTTATGATTAGGAATCAAATCTATTAGAATTTGAAAAAATAAACGAAAGTAATTGGACATTTTTTTTCTTTAACTCCATAATCTGTCATATTTTTTATGAGAATGAATGAGGAATTTCCCCAGGTCAGTAGGATGATCATCAACTGGACGCAATTTTCCCCCTTGGAGATATTTGCCATTGTCTGGAGACATTTTTGATTGCTACAACTGCGGAAGGGGGAGTGCTGACTGGTATCTAGTGGGTGGAGGCCAGAGATAGTGATAAACATCCTACAAACTACAGAATTACCCCCACGGTAAAGAATTATCTGCCCCTAAATGTCAATAATGCTGGAATTGGGAAACCGTATTCTAAATTCATCCAAAAATGATAAGCAAATATTCATCATCTGATAATAAACATCTATTAAGCATATTAATAGCTTGGAATTCAGCCAAAAATCCATTTCTTCAGGTCAGCTACTCATCCAACAAGTGTTTAATGAGGAACTATTGCATATTAAGTACATTGCTACTTGTTGAGGATTCAGTAGAATGCAGAAAATGATGTATTCCCTACTGGTATTATGTTCTCTTAGACTTCATAGTGCTTCTGCTCTGTTACCTAACAATCCGGGATTGGCACACCAACTAATAAATATGAAGATTCCATTCTGGACAACTGGTACTGTTAGATATTTTGGAATGGAACCTACAATAGGGAACATATTTTAAACACCATTATAACTAGAAAGCTATATTTCATCTCGAAGTCGTTAAATTCTAGAAAAAAAATGAGCAGAATTTAAAATATTTTCATTTAAAGAAGAAGAATGTTATCCTGTTTTGAGCACTTATAATTATGACCAAAAGTAGATCATAAGTAATGAATTTCAAAATGTGTCAGGCAATAATTCTGTTACACCTCAGACATAGTGAGTGTACAGTAAATATATAGTTAGTAAATGAATAGAATTAGGATATAATACAGGTAAAAATCATATGTTGTATATCATATATTTCATCTTTTTTTATGTATATCACATAATCAAAGCTTTGTAATATACATACGAATTTGCTCATTTAAATTACAAATGAAAGAATTAATCTCTGATTCTTTCTCATGTCATAACGGGAAAATATATTTTAGAATTAAAATTATAAAATTAATGTAATTTATAGAAGATGGAGAATCGTTTTTCTAATTCATCTACTGCATTCTAAATGGGAAAGGACAGCAAAGTTGATAGTCTATTCAGTGCTACCAACCTTGCCTTGGAGGAAAGATGTGCTATGAAATGCACAGTATATAGATACAATACATGTAAGCCTATCACTGTTTAGGATTTAATGAGGACTATAAAGATTGTGGGTAACATCTGTATTTTTGTGATCTCTTTTCCAAAACCAATTTCTTGATAATAAAGGCTAAAATATAATGAAAGAAGCCAAGAGCCCTTTTGATCCCCCCCTCTCAGAATATCTCAGCGTTAGCACAAATAGGCATATTGTATCAACATGAATAATACCTGGAGGGTGGATATTCTTAACAGCCTATGGTCTATCTATCAACTTCAGAATTCCGTAGGGCTCACATCTACTGATAAATTCTGGACAGTTTATAAGATTTGGGTGATAATTCTTGTCAAAGCACTCAGAGATCAGTAATTTTCCTTATTTTTGTTTTGATATTTCTATTATTATTTCCAACAATTTATCAGTGACTTAAGGACTTTTAAGAGGAGAAATCAGGAATATAATCTAACCTAGAGCAGTTCCTAAATTTGGTTATTCCACTTATATTCAGTTCTGGATTTCTATCTCTTTGATTCAAAAAGCAGGTATAATTCTTGTGAAAAAGCAAAGCTTACTATGATTCCACCTAGTCACCTTTAGGGGTTTAGAGTATTATCAAGAGTGGTGTGGAAGTTTGGTTTGGTTTTGTTTTTCAAAAGGAAAATCACTTTACAATGTTACTAGGAAAACGCTTTAAAATGATATATTTTACCAGTTAGTAAATCAAACCTAGGACTATATCCTTGGACATTTGATGAATTACATATGATGAGAAAAAAACAAAACAACATCAACAACAAAAAAACCTAAAACTAAAATTAAGAATCTTTTGGGGAGGTTGACTATACAAATCTACCATGATGTGTTACTCAGATCATCTTTGCAGATATGGGAAATTAACTATACAGTCTGTATTTTAGAATGTATTTTTCAAAGGTTTTCAAGTGGCAAAGGAAAATAGTGAAATTTACATGCAAATGAGATTTTATAAAGGACCCCATGAACAATAACAAAAAGAACACAAAATTGTAACTGCTCTGCTAAGAGCAAATAGAAACAGACCTAGCTTCTGACTAGAACAGATCTAGTTGGAGCTGGCAAGAGATAAAATGTCAATTCAAGGAACAATGAAAAACAATGGAACCTAGAGATAGCAATCAGAGACACAGATGTTCATTCAGAAAGAATTCAGATTCTGCCAGGAAAGATAAATTAATACAAACATGTTCACTGTCACAGCATTGTTCAAATATGTATGTCAATGTATTTGAATGAGTCAAGAAAAAATTTATATTAAATGATTTACCTACAAAGAAAAATAGCCTACCTATATTCTACTGAATAAAAGTTTGAATTCTCAAAATTATTCTGACTCTAAATCACAAGAATGGGTCGATTCAAAATGTACAAGAATTTTTTTTTCTTTCTAAAGTCATATCTCTATGTAGCCTCTTTGAAAAGAATTGTGATCATAATAAATTGTGACATAACTATTGCTATATATTTGGATGGTAATATTATTTGTTTTCATCTCTAATACATGTCAAAACTTGGAGACATGAAATAAACAAATGTCTACCAAAAAAAGTGGAGGATGGAGGGTACAAAGCAATATCCTCCGAAAATAGAAACATAAATTGTTCTTCGTGATAGGTTTCAAACAGCTGAAAATGAAACACTGAGAAAGATCAATGAACCACATTGCATGAGAGTGAAGTGACAGCTAGAATGTAACAGGGAAAATTCCTTTAAGGAAGTACAATTTATGTAATGTGTCAAAGATGCCATTGCCAAAATGTTATAAAAATTCAAGTGGTGAATGTGATTACTCTAACTAGGAATTTGAAACATTGGCCTCTGCCTATAAAAATGATACTATCAAAAGACAGCATTTTGTATCCAAATCGGCACATCAGAAGAAAAGTTTTAGGCCTTGTTATATAAAAGAAAAAGATTTTGTATTTCAATATGATTCTTAGTTCTAATTCGTTAATTGTGAGACATCTTCCATGAGTATTCTCCCTTTACCTTGAAAGTTGCATCAAAAAACTATTAGTTTGGATTGCATACAGCAAGTTTGCTCATCCTCAGCTCTACTGATATTTTGAGCCGCATAGATCTCTCTTGGGGTGTGAGAAAGGGTTGTTCTGCTCATCGTAGAATTTATAGGCTCATTCTCAGCCTCCACCCACTAGTTGCTGGTGGCACTTCTACCCCCCGCTATGACAATCAAAAGTATCTCCAGGCTTTGTGAAAATACCAGTTGATAAAATTGGTATGTATTAAGACTTATTAAGCGTTAAGAATGTTGGAAAAATAAAAATACCTAAACAAATTCAGACAAATGCATATTATGGATAGATTGGAAAACGTTGGATAAAAATACCAAAATTGGATTACTCAATTGATCATTTACTTGCTTTGATGTGTTTATGTAGAAACAAGTAGAATACTGAGGTGAAGTGGTATACGTAAATTAAATGAAAAAGACTATACGATCACAAAAAAAGTTTAACTCTGTAGCATTAGTGCAATTATTCATAATTAAAATGATTACAAACCGGTGAAAATACCTAAATATAAAATAATATTTAATATTGGAGCTCTAGCAGTCTTCACATTCTGCCATACTATAACAAAGTTCATTCTTTCTTACAGAAAATGTGAGGAAAAGTATTTTTCAAAAGATCAAACAACCAAGTAAGGTTATGCATTTAATAATCTGGACTGCTGAAATGTGTTATAATAAGGGAAAGAAGAACAGACTCTCCTTCAAAATTTTTGTGGTCTGGTGGAGGTGGCATATATTACTTTTAAAATAAATTTAAAAAAGCTGTAAAATTGCAGGTGTAAGGATAGTGAAAGGATAGGTACCCTGGATGCAATATAAGTATATGATCCCGAGAAATATAGAAAGATTTCTCTGGTGAGATCAATTTCACAATTGATCCATGATTGAAAAATTACTAGAAATTTAGTAGTCAATGAGAAGGATGGAGGGAGTGTTTCAGTTGAGAAACAGTATGTGCAAAGCCCTGGAGTTGAAGTGAGTATGATCTTTTTGAAGATAATATAAAAGGCCCCTATACCCATTTGGAGTGTGTGAATGGGTTTGGTTATAATGAACAAAGGTGTTTCATATATGACACGTCATGAAAGAACTTATAACCAATAAAATGACATGAGGCTTATTTAGAAAAACAATGGGAAATCATTAAGTGTTTAAACAGGTGGAGGTAATATGAGTAAATTTATAACTTAAAAAAAAGTGACTGTATGATATTGAAAGGGAAGAACAAAATTGGAGGACTGACACTACCAGACTTCAAGACTTACTACAAAGTTACAGTAATCATGATAGTACTTTATTAGCAAAGGAATAGACAAATATATCGTTAGAACAGAATAGAGAGCCCAGAAATAGACCTCCATAAATAGTCAACCCATCTTTGACAAAGAAGCAAAGGCAATACAATGGAGCAAAGAGTCTCTTTAACAAATGGTGCTGGAACATCCACATGCAAAAAAAATGAATTTAGAAACAAACCTTACACTCTTCACAAAAAATAATAACTCAAAATGGATCATAGATTTGAACGTAAAATTCAAAACTAAAAAACTTGTAGAAGGTAACACAGGAGAAAACCTAGATGATACTGGGTATCATGATGCCTTTTTAGATACAATACCAAAGACACAATTCATGAAAGAAATAATTGATAAGCTGGACTTCACTGAAAGTAAAAACATCTGCTCTGCAAAAGATAATGTCAAGAGAATGAGAAAGCCACAGAGTTGGAGAAAATATATGCAAAAGACACATTTGATAAAGAATTATTTAGCAAAAATATACAAAGAACTCTTAAAATTCAACAATAAGAAATCAAACAACCTAATTAAAAAATGGGCCAAAGACCTTAACAGATACCTCAACAAAGAAGATCTACAGATGGGAAATAAGTATATGAAAAGATGCTCCGCATCATAAGTCATCAGGGAAATGAAAATTAAAACAATGAGATACCACGACATGCTTCTTAGAATGGCCAAAATCCAGAACACTGACAATACCAACTATTGGTGAGGATTTGAAGCAACAGGAATTCTTGTACATTGCTGGTGGGAATGCAAAATGGTACAACTGTTTTGGAGGACAATTTGGCAGTCTCTCACAAAAGCAAACATACTCTTTCAGGTATTTTTCCAATAATTGCACCCCTTTATATTTATCCAAAGGAGTTGAAAATTTATGCCCACACATATTTGCCCACATAAATCTGTTTATAGCAACTTTATTCATAATTGCCCAAACTTGGAAGCAGCCAAGAAGTCTTTCAGCAAATGAATGGAAAAAGCTGTGTTACATTCAGATAATGGAATATTATACAGCACTAAAAATGAGCTATCAAGCCATGAAAATACATGGAGGAACATTAAATGCATATTATTAAATGAAAGAAACCAATCTGAGACGGCTACATACTATGTGATTCCAACTATATACATTCTGGAAAAGGCAAAACTATAGAGACAATAAAAAGATTAGGCTGAAGAGATGAATAGGCAGAGGGAAAAAAAGTCCCTAAAAGACTTCCAATTTTATCTCTGACATGTAAAGAGCTTGCAAGTCATCACTCTCAGCCTTACAAGAAGAAAAATTAAACAAACCAAAAATCAACAATTTTTGTGAATGTGGTCACAAATCTGCCTATCGGGAGCAGAGATTAATGGAACCATATACTGACAGGAACATGTCAATGAAACTTTTGATGAATTTTGGGGCCTGAGTATGGACTAGCATGAAAGTGAAAAACTCCTCTAGGCACTAGTGTTGTGGGAGGAAGTTCCCAAATGTTCACGGGCTTTTGCTCCAGGAATTCCTCTCATCATCTTGAAGATTTGAGAAAGACACCTTCAGGGCTTTGGCAGGTGGAGAGGAAACACACATCATTGTGAAATATACCTAGAACCTTCTCCATAACAGAGGCCTGTTGGAAAAAAAGACTGCCAAGTCTCATCCAAGCTGGAGGAAGGGCATTCCTTCTACTCCAATCTCTTCTGCTGTTCCAGTGTCTCCTAAGGGAAACAAAAAACATAGTCAGCAGGGGTCAGGGATTTAAGGAAATAAATTGAGAACACTGTAGGCTGGGAAGAGAGTAGAGAGCAGAGAGGGAAAAAGCTATACCACTGGAGAAGATCTTGCCCGTTAAACATAGGCCCACTGAAAGACAGATTCAACTGGAGGAATATAGAACGCCACCTCCCCATACCTTATCACCACACAAACAGGGCTTTAGTATATAACAGTGGATTGTCAAAGATAAACACAGCCAGACATTAAGGTAGTGAAAACAGATTTTATTCAGTAACTACTGATAGTAGGGGAAAGAGCTTCATTCCAAATTGTGCAGAGGTGACTTGACATTTTAAAGGGAGAATGAGGGAAGGGAATGAGAAGAGGCTCAGTAGAGTAAAAGAAGTGAAAAATCATAACGCATTGGTTGACATAAACGCAATTTGGCCAGCTGTGTTTGCTAGCTGACACTTAGTTAAATTAGGATTCCATCCCCCAAAAGAGAAGGGTATAAAGAGGCCCTATACTTCTGTAACCAAACAAAGGTTTGTTCTGCTCTCCACAATCCTGAAGCCAATCAATTGTAAGATGAGTCGGTGGTCAAGAAAGGGTTTTATTCAATTAGCTAGCTAAATTGGAAGGTGGCTGACTTGTGTCCCAAAGACCATCATAAGCAAGTGCAAAATCTTGAGGCATTTATGTAGGAAGGAGGGAAGGATGGGGGGGGGGTCTTATTATTTCTGGCATCCACTCTCCAGACTTCTCCTCTCCTGTGCTGCCTGCAGGGTTCACTGTTATTTCCTTCCTTAACAATGGGTTTTGGTCTTGGGTGCCCTCCTTATCCTTTATTGGTTCTTGAAAAATACCTCATCCTAATGTCAGCAAAGTTCCATATCAGATTTGAGAAGCTGCTGAGGCATGTCAAACACATCTCCTTAAGGACGTGGCCTTTGTATAGCAGCCTGGCTATTACAGAGTAGTGATCAGCTAGATTAGTGGTTAGCAATTACACTTCCTGATGACTACGTCTCAGAAGAATGGCTCTCAGGTCCTTGAGAAAGATACTTCTGAATTTTAAGGGATAAATATTCACAATTGTAAGCCATTTTTAGTAAATGCTCTAAGGGGTGTCGGGGCCTATCAGATGTTGGCTAGAACAAACAGTAAATTTTCCTGGCCACTTTGAGATTTCCAGGCATTATTTTGATGGAGAAGCTGAGGCCATTTTAAGCATGCGGCTTTATGCAGCCAGAAGCCATGCTAGAGTTTGTCTCTAGTGCAGCGGTTTGGATGGAATTATTATGTGCCAAGAGTTCTGCAGTTCTTGGGATTACTGCTGAAAGAGCTGCAGGCACAGGCTCTGTGAGGAGAAGTACTTGAAGAAGCCCAAAGTCAAGAGAAGAGACAAAAACAAGGACAATAAAGGACTTTGAAGCCTCTTGAACCCACAGCTATAGCAAACTTGAAACACAGTTCCATTCCCAGGTTAACATAAAACCTTACACTAAAGGCTTATATACCTGATTTCCTATTACCCAATAAAACATGCCTAGGTGTCAATGAAAAATCCAAAGCATGTTAAAAGCCAAGGAAAAACACTATGAAGAGAAAAAACAAACATCAGAATCGGACTTAGATATGACAAAGATGTTGGATTGTCAGCCTGAGAATTTAAAATAAATTAAAGTCTCTAATGGAAAAAGTAGGGAATACGCAAGAACAGATGGGTGATATAAACAGACAGATGAAAAGAATTAAAAGAAAATGCTAGCAATAATAATTGTAAAAACCTACTATGATAGAAACAAAGAATATTTTGATAGGATTATTGGCAGATTTGACACAGCTGAGGAAAGAATCAGTGAGCTTGAAGATATGTCAATAGAAACTTCCCCAACTGAAATGCAAAGAGAAAAATAAAATGAAAAAAGTACAAAATATCCACAAAGAACAGGACAATTGCAAAAACGTATAACATATGCATAATTGGAATAAAAAAATGAGAAAAGGGAGAAAAGGTACAAAAGAAATACTTTTAGTAATAATGACCACAAATGTTAAAAGATTATGGTAAGTGAAAGAAGCCAGTCACAAAAGAATACGTACTATATAATTTCATTCATATGATTATCTAGAGTAGGGAAATCTATAGAGACAGAAAGTAGATTAGTGGTTGCCTAGGGTGAGGGGAGATGATGATGGAATGGAGAGTGATAGCTAAAGAGCACAGGGTTTCTTTTTGAAGTAATAAAAGTGCACTAAAATTGACTTTCATGATGGTAGAACATATCTGTTAATATACTAAAAATCAGTGAATTTTAAATGGATGAATTTTATACTATATAAATTATATCTCAATAAAGCTATTAAAAATAAAAGTAAAAGTAAAAAAATAATGGCCCAAATTAATGATAGACCTCAAACCACCAAACTGCAGATTCAGGAAACTCAGAGAACACTAAACAGAATAAATACAAAAACAAAACAAAATAGAGGGAAAAAAACACCTAGATAAATCATATTCAAGTTGCAGAAAACCAAAGACAGTGAGGAAATTTTGAAAGAAGCCAAAGAGGAGGCAGGTATCAATGAACAAGGATAAGAATGACATCTGACTTCACGTCAGAAGCCATGCAAGTAAGAAAAGTGTTGAAAGAATAAAACTATCAACTTATAATTCTATATCCATTGAAATTATCTATCAGAAATACAGGAGAAACAGAAACTTTCTCTGACAGGTAAAAACTAATTGAATTCATTGTCAGCAGTCCTGCCATGAAAGAAATGTTAAAAGTTCTTTAGGCAAAAGGAAAATATTGTGGGTGAGAAAATTGGATATATGTAAAGAAAGGAAAAGCATCAGAAAAGAAATAAATGTAGATAAAATAAAATCCTATATTTTCTTGTTCTTTATTGATCTAAAGCAAAACTCTTTGTAAATAGTAACAATGTATTATAGAGTGACTGGAGCATATGGACAAGTGAAATGAATGACAGCAAAGTCACAAGGGGTAGGAAGGAGGAATTGAGAATAAGATGTTGTAAGTTATCTGCACTACACATGATAGCTATAGTGTTGTTTGAAGTTTCAGTTATATTAGTTAAAAATGTATATTATAAACTCTAGAACAATCGCTTAAAATCTTAAAAAAATAAATATATTCAATAACCTAATAGAATTGATAAAATAGAAACATATAAAATTATATGTTTGCTCAATTAAAACAGGAGAAGGCAGAATGATAGAAAGAAAAAGATAGCAAATGTAATGAACAGAAAACAGTTACAGGGGCCAGCCTGATGGCGTAGTGATTAAGTTCACGCAATCTGCTTTCGTGGCCCAGGGTTCGCAGGTTCAAATCCCAGACGTGGACTTAAGCACTGCTTATCAAACCATGCTGTGGTGGCATCACACATATAAAGTAGAAGAAGATGGGCACGGATGTTAGCCCAGGGCCAATCTTCCTCACACACACACACACACACACACACACACAAAAGAAAACAGTTATATACACGCCAGATGTTAATCCAACTCTATCAATAATCACTTTAAGTGCACATATTAAATACAGTGATTGCCAGAGTGGATAAAAAAGACAAAACCCAAATATATATTGTCTACAAGAAACCCATTTTAAACACGAAGAGTCACATATGTTAAAAGTAAAATACTGAAGAAAGATATATCAGAATAATAATAATAAAAAGAAAGTTGGCAAAGCCATATTAATTCCAGATAAATAAGACTTTAAACCAAGGAATGTTATCTGGGATAAAGAGGACATTACATGATGATAAAAACGTCAATTCTCCAAGAAAACATAACAATCCTAAATGTGTGTGCACCTAATAACAGAAAGTCAAAAACCATGAGACAAGCGTTATAGAGGTGAAAGGAGAAACAGACAAATCCACTATTGTAGTTAGAGAATTCAACACTCTCTTCTCAATAATTAATAGATCAAAGGCCATAAAATAAGTGAAAATATAGAAGGCCTAAACAGAACTATTAATCAACTTGATCTAATTGATAGTTATAGAATACACTATCCAACAGCAAAATACAAATTCTTCTCAAGCTCACATGGAACATTCACCAGGATAGTCCACATTCTGGGCCATAATATATACCTGAACAAGTTTAAAAAGAATAGAAATTATACAAAGTATATTCTGAGACCATAATGAAATTAAATCATAAATCAGTAACTGAAAGATATCTGAAAAATTCCAAAACGTTTGGAGAATAAACAACACACTCATAAATAACACATAGATTAAAGAAGTCTTAAAAGAAATTAAAACAATAGTTTGAACTAAACTAAATGAATATGAAAATAGAACTTAAAATCTGTGGGATGCAGAGGAGGAGGCAGTGCTTAGAAGGTAATTTATGTCATTGAATGAATATACTAGAAAATATCTAAAGTAAATAACCTAAGCTCTCACTATAGGAAACTGGAGAAAAGAGAGCAAAGTAAGCCTAAGGTAAGCAGAAGAAAAGAAATAATAAAAATTTGAGCAAATATCAATTAAATTGCAAACAAGAAAACAATAGAGAAAATCAATATTACGAAAAGCTGATTCTTTGAAAATATAAATAAAATTGAAAAAATAAGTGACTATGGTATCATTTTTCCATCCTGTTTATTTAATCTAAAATAGTATGTAAGCCCATATGGCATAACATGTCAACGCATTAAATTAAAGATTTTATTCTGTGTAAATATTCAAGGTTGTGTCTTATTCATAGAAGTTATAGTAACAGAATCATTCATCGCCTAAATGACCATAATTCTTTTTTTACCCTGATGACATGCATATTGTTAGTTTTGTATTGATGTTGCACTTTTCTTTCAGTTTCAAAATAGATAATACGATTACCATAAGAAGATAAAAATTAACGTTACTAAGAAATTTTTTTCTTGTTCAACATTGATATGGTTCTTTTGTTTTGTTTTTCTTTATATTTTGTTTTTTTGAATCTTTATGGCCTATTATGTCAATTATCTGCAGATTCCAGTGAAACCACTTTTAACATTGCAGGTTATTATTTAATAAATGTCATGATTTTAAAAAGCACAGAATAAATGAAAAAACAAAATACAAAAAGCAAAATAGCCAGGAAATCGTCTGGTGAATAAGAAGGCACTTTATGATATCTAACGTAACAAAGAAGGTTCGAATAATTGAATAACATTTACTTAAATTCCTTTTATGTAATCTATTTTCTAAAAGAATTGTGAGGCCCTCTTATTGGCAGTCTGCCTGAATTTCAGGGGGACTATAGACACTTGTACATAGATATATACTACAGAAAAGCACAAATCTGATACGTTTGCATTTGGATGTTTTGCAAAATGTAAGAATCCTCATCTATTAAATATGCACAAAGAAGGATGAGGACTCAAAGTTTGAGAAATGTATGTATCTGTACACATGCAAGATAAACCATAGAAATAAGGGGTTTACATCCCTTTTATTTGGAACATACAATTAATATACAATCAGATGTGAGGAGGTTGTGGAGTCCAGGATAAGAGTTAAGACACATCTTAACTTGGGAGAATCTTGGGAGACATGTCAAGACAAAAATTTTTTTTTTTTTTTTTTTAATTTTTTGTTTATTGCAGTAACATTGGTTTATAACATTGTAAAAATTTCAGGTGTACATCACTAATCTTTGACAAAGGAGCCAAGAACATACAATGGGGAAAAGAAAGTCTCTTCAACAAATGGTGTTGGGAAAACTGGATAGCCATATGCAAAAAAATGAAAGTAGACTCTTACCTTACACCATACACAAAAATTAACTCCAAATGGATTAAAGACTTGAATGTAAGACCTGTCTTGTGTGTGGTCAAGACAAAAATTTAAGGGAGCCTCATCCTTGCTGATTAACTCAAATAGTCAACTGGAGGAGTCTCCAATGCACTGAGAGAGAGCTACGGCGACTATTCCACTAGTATCTGTCTGGGCTGTAAAGCACACTCACACAATTAGATCTCAGCAACCACCAGCCAGCATCCCATACCCACAGGCCTCGCTGTGAACCTAGGACTAGATACCTTGTTCATAGAAGTGTCTCTCCTTCTTTTCCCATTATTTTTTTTGTTCTTCCTATATAGATGGTTTCCTCTTACTTTCTAGTTCTAGTTTCATCAATAAACGGCTCGTTTGATCGTGCTTGTAATTTTGCCCACAGGCTAAGCAGTGCCTTAATAGAACAAGATTGTTGTCCCTAACTCAGTTTTAATATTTTATTAATTCTTCAACTTATAAATTATCCCATTTTATTAAGCTCAAATATATAAAATACACTTAAATTCATTGCCATAAGAATCTGGAAATAAAGAAAACTCAGCAAAAATGTAAGACCGTCAGTTTGAAACTCTTTAAAGGTGACTTTTGTTAGAGGTTACGGAAGCATATGCAAAATCCTCTGTATTTTTATGATATTAATGAAAACAAAATATTTCAGAGAATCATCAATAGAATATATCAGAAATCTTGACCAAAAATGGTGAGATAAATAATTAAAATTCTCCCCAAATGACTCCCATATAGATTTTGGAAACAGAAAAAATTCTTGTATGGTTGTCCATTTTTCTAAGCAGAGAAACTCAAGCATTTGTGCCCACCAAACAAAAACATAAATTATAAACAAGTAAATAAATATTTTCAAAAATTGAAAAAAATTTGTAGCTATTATGTTTCTTCAGTCCTTATTCAACAGACATTCATATGAGCAATTAACATTTAGCTTTTATTGCTAAGAATGAGTCTAAATTACACTTAATATGGAAAACATAATTTAAGATTTGTATTTGAAAGTGTTCATTTTTCATACTCAACTGATTATAAATACACAAAAACTCATTCTTCACAGAGTTTTGCTTTTAGTACTCCATGCTTTATGTATTATAGTCATTTAATTTTGAAAGCAGAATCTCCGCTTAAAATTCTGGCTGACAAAGGAATTTTTTATGTGTATAATAAAGATAAAATACCACAGGTAGGTTATCAAGATGGTAAAGATATTAAATAAGGTTATAAAAATAACTTTTGTGTGGAGTGAGAAATAAAAGTACTCTTTAGGAAGAGAGGGCAAAGAGTTTGTGCTCTTAGAAGAAAAATATATGCTTGCATTTGGATTAGAGAGGTTAGAAGGCAAATTGTTAGAAAAAATGCTGAACAATCAGAAAGCTGTAACTATAGATTTTTTTTTATTTCAGAGAAATAGAGATTTCATCTTTAGAGCTGTGAACTTCTTCAATAACTAAATAACTTTAAATTGTTTATACTAAACAGGTTATTCTTTGTAACAGGTAAGTAGAAAAGATTATTAAATTGCTGTTAATCTACATTTGTTAATGCATCTTCACATTTTCAAACTCTTAGCTAAATATATTCAAATATATAATGACCGAAGAATTAAAAGTGGTCTTGATTGAATAAAAAGCCCTTTTCATTATCAAACCATTTTCATTATCAAACTCCAGAGGAAAAAAATAAACACAAATGTTAAATCCACTAGAATTTAATGTCCCAAGGTGCTAGAAATGAGTACATCTAGAGTATTTAACATGTGCAAGACACTGTTCAAAGTAGTTTATAAATAATATCTCACTTAATTCTCACAAAAATGCTTTGAGTTTGTGATATCTCAATTTTGCAGAATGGCTAAGCATCTTATCCAAGGTTATCCAACTAGTAGGTGGTGGGTCTTAAGTTTGAATCCAGGCAATGGATAAAGAGTTTGGTTCTTCCTTAATAAGCAACACTACCTCTTAAAAGAAATTAAAGTCTAAAATCAAATTATTTTGTCTTTTTGAGAAAAAGCTCAAATTCTAAAATTCTTAATTATATCAAAGTCCAAAAAATCATCTTGCCCAATTTCATTTTCTGGTCAAGATGAGGGTGACAGGAGAGGGTATTGAATACCTAATCTTATAGAAATTGAATTGGTCAAATGTCAAGTCTCGGATGTACTTGAATTTATAGAAACCAGAAATAAGAAAAGAAAGGATCACCATTATGTTCTTCTAATCCTGTTAGCTAGGCAGTGATAGAGACGAGGTCCAATTGGCAAATAAAATAGACCCCCACTTGTTCAAAACAGCAAGAGGGACAGGGAGAGAGGGAACTACGTATTCTGTTATGCAGAAATTGCTGTCTTGCAGAGAAACTACACATTTGCAGAGAAACTGCAAAATGTTCCAGCGCCAGATGTCCTCAAGTCACCATAATTTATTAGCATCTTAAATTCTCCTCCTCTAGGAGGATCTGGATAGCCATTTTTAGATCACGGGATGTATGTAATAATATGTATACATGCTATGCATGTGCCTTTGAGAAAAATAGTTGTTATGCAAATGAACCCCATCTTCTGCTTTCTTTCGTGAAAAGTCTCCACCTGCAATGAGCTTGGGGAGACAGTACTTTGAGAGCTATCTCCCTGTCTGCTTACTTGTCACAAGTAATAAAAGCTTCTGCTTTAATCAAAAGAACTTTGTGTGTTCATTGGCTATGCATCCCAAGAAGTGGATCCATTGTAGTCCGGTAACAATATCCTTAAGATTTAGAAAAGTGGCCAGCAACCCCATCATCAGGCCCTACGGCAGTCACCCCAGGTGAAATAATGTTCCCAGAACTGTTATAAATATTGCAAAAGAACCATGGCAGAGATTCAATGTATCTGAGTGAAGGAGAAATTTGTCAGGCTCATCAGCATGACAATCAGTGGATAGAAGTCATCGGGAATATAAAACTTCTAAATTTAAACTTATTTTGATAATCTCTCAACAATATACTAATTCTGTTCAATATCTGTGGGGTGATTCCACCTACGTGGATGAATCATAACTGCCTTTTTCTGCAAAATTTAGAAATTTGTCATGTTGGTGAAGCTCCAGTTAGCAGAAATAATTCAAGGTGCCTTTGTTTCATATCTAGTATATTCACAACTTCTTAATTTCTGTTTCTTCTGAGTCTCGTGTTTCTGGCACTCTATGTTCCATTGACAGTGGTCCCAATCTAGTATCTTAGCCTCCACACTCTTGTGAGTAAGCATTTTATTTTTTTATCCTAAGGCACGGTGGATATTTCCTTTGCCGCTTGCTACGTAGTTATTCAGACCTTTGAAACCCGCCTCTGATAGAGGATTTCATTCTAATCCTCATCTTTGATCAGCTGGAGAATTTCCACCAACAAAATTCCTAACTGAATTTACTTTCATAGTTTCTGTAGAATACGAATCACCACCCATACCACTACCATGTACGTCTCAAAACTCTGTCATTTCTCCACTTTTGAATGTTCCAGCATTGCTTTCAGCTGTCATTTTCTGAACTAACGGGACAGCCTTATGTGGTAGAGTTTATTTCTCTCTACCATGCCCAGTGTCTTTTTGAAAAACTCAGCTAAATTAGGTGTACTCTGTTGCGTAAGTCCATTTCTTTCCTTATCCATGGATGTAAGGCTAATATAGTTTGGTGGAAGTGAGTGCAAGCCTTCATTTTGCTTTTCATTGTGTTTTTTGGCCAATACATTTACATTTCTAGAATGCTATCAATGATTTTAACTTGCTGGGTCTTAAACAAAATATTCACTTTAACCATCTTGAGCTGAATAACCCCACAAAGGAGTTAGGCTCCCTGTCAAACCCAGGTAAGGACACAGTCTACCTATTTTGGTGATTCCATTTTAATGTGTCTCATCTACCTTCCCATGGGATCCTGATTCCACAGATTTCCGGGCATGTTTCTGTCAGGGCAAACGCAGTAATTCTATTGCCACTTACAATGGCTGTATTTTCTTGAAAGGCATGGAGAAATACAATACCCCTTGAGTGTTTCCACAGATTAGTATCTATTTTACAAAACTGTCACAATATTTAAGGGGTGATTCCCCAGTTACTGTTACTATGCATTCTCTACTTTTAGTTACGAGACATTGTTTCCCAATACTTTCCTAGTTACTGAACATCAACTCTTCCCTCCTGGCTCTTGGTTTTGGCTGTGGGCTCCAGGGTATTTCATGTTACACTTTGAAATCAGTGCCTTAGCCTGAAAATACTGTTTAGAGTATCAAGGCCTACAAGATGACAAAGACTTTATATTCTACACAATTATTCTTTTTCCAAATCACCGTACTGAAAAGTATAGCCAGCACCCCAACCCTACCTGTAGTTGAGCAGGCTCATACTTTGTAAATGTTCCTCACTGTGGCTTGGAATCTGCTTGCTAGGTACCATACCACATTTGGCTACCCCGTTGTTAGGCTAGAAAAAGTGAACATTAGGGATTTTGCTTATGTCTGCCTCTTCTTGATTGTTAGTCTCTTTTTCTCTTCTCCAGGGCTACTCATTTGCTTTGTCAATATAATTCCTCCTCTCTTCTAAAACAGAGAGTTGGGCAAGGCCCAGGGCATACTCCTGAAGCTTCCATCCTCTTCCAGATATAGCCACCATAAACTGCAGTCACCCTACAAAGTCTAAAGACTCACATCCAGGCCACAGCCGAAAAAACCAACTGCAGAACTGAAAAACTCATCTGGCCTGCAATCTCTACAAATTGCAAAGTAGAAAACAGGCTGCAGGTGTACAAGTCCAAGCCCTAAGGCATGAATCTCGGCTCCACTAAATCTTCTCTTTATGTATATTTAGTCCCCAAATTCTACTCTTTTGATTTTATACCTCAATATTTTAAATAAACACAGTTAAGTAGTAGTTACTGAGAAAGTCCCCAATAAATGGTCGCCCTTTTTCTTACCTTGGTTTTGAACAATTTGAGAAATAAAACAAAAAGTAAAATTAAGGCCAAAATTTATTTTACTTATTTTTTTAGAAATAGAGGTTTATTTATTACTGACAGAGGCTTATTTATTACTTACTGATAAAAGTGGAAACATGGAGCTGAACTCTGCATATACTTCCCAAATTCACCAGTGGCTTAACATCACTCATAGAGGAATGAGGAATATCTAGAGTCTATTTAGGAAAACTCAGAGAGGAAGACATTTTGTCTCAAACTTGGTTCTTATTTTTTATTCAGTTGATTTGTTTACTTATAAAGGATAATAGCGAGTTATAGTCCCAAAATCCTTGGAAATCAATCCAAGAAAATGTTTATATTGCATTCACACTCTAATTACACTTGACTGTGCACAGAACTCTTGAGAAATATCCTTTTTGCTTAAATATAACTTTCATTGATGAACTTTCTCTTTTATTTATAAATATATTTTTATTTTATCCTCTATTCACTTATGAATGTTTTCTTTAACAATTTACAGTTTGAATATTTTATCAGAATACATCTAACAGAGGTTCTTTCTCCATAAAATTTTCCTATAAAATATCACAAAATCTCAAATTTCAGGGAAAAAATTCTTTTTTTTAGATTCTTTTTGTTAAATATTTAATTGCTTTATTCTAGCTGTTCTTGTATATTTCCCTATATGTCCTATAATAGGTAAATTAGATCAATGGAATATGATCCTCCATAGTATATTGAGTCCCAGATTTCTTTAAGAATTTTATGAATTCATCTTGACTAGTACATGCCAGGCATACTTTGCCTCAGGACCTTTGCACTGACTGTTGCTTCTGCCTGAGAGGCTCAGATAACTGTTCAGATCAACCCCTTTCCTCCTAAAGAAACCTTCGAGACCGCTGTATATATACAATTATCTGTTTTCCCTGGGATTTCAGACCCACTTACTCAAGTCTTATATTTTTTTTTTTGTAGCATTGATTTATGACATACTTCATTTATTATGTCTTGATTATTATGCTTATTTTCGGTTTCTTTTGCTGGAATGCAAGCGTCCTAAGGGGAGACATCATTCTTTCTCTGATGTAGCCCAAATGTCTTGACCAAAGAACTGCTACAATAAAATGCTGAGTGAATGAATTCTCATTAATGGCTATATTACTTTCCATAAATTTTGGCTGGTAATATGAATATTAGTAAAATAATTAAAAAGTAATATGTTTTTCTTCTTTAAATTGTTTTCCATAGTTGCACTTCAAGACACAAAGATATTTACATTTCTGGTTTGGATAGGCGGTGAAAATTGCCCTTCAAACAGCATTTACCTCTTCATGTTTCCCCTAACAAGTGTCTTTTCTTCAATATTCTCATTAACAGTGATTATTATATTTTTATATCTGCAATGTGATAGACAAAACATTTCCACTTGTTCATTCATTTTTTTCAACTTTCATTTACTCTTTCAACAAGCATCCTTTCAACTTTGATTGAGCATCCTGCTGTGTGCCAAGTGGTGTCGTACATGCTAGAGAATAACATTCGACCTGTCAAATAATGCCTTTACGCTCATGGATCTTGCTAGTGGACGAGGTTAAGAAAAATTAAACAACATACTGTCTGAACTAGGTAGAAATATATCAGGATAACGACCTTGATAACAGTGATTGGGTAGCTATTTTGCTTACATGGACAGGAAAATCCTCTTCCAATAAGTTGAAACCAGAGTGACAAGAAGGAGCCACTGATGCAAAGATGGACAGAGAGGGCAGGGAAGACCACTGGAGCAGTGGGGCAGCTAAAACAAGGGCAGCAGGCAATGATAATTTTGGCGTGTTTGAGGAAGTTAAATTACAACAGGAAGTTAAATAACGACTGGGGCAAAGTGGCTAGGGTGAGTTTAGACAGGGAGAGAAACATGAAATTTGAAATTCATGTGATTGTTGGAGAGTAGAGGATGATTAAGCAGGAGTGGAGAGAAGAAACATACAATGTTTTAAGAGGCTTTTTCATTTGTTAAATAGCTAGATATGCCTACCCTAAATATTCAAATACATTTAAGTATTTAAAACCATTTATCCAGAACCAAGTTCGGCAGATAAATAAGGCTATGCCAATTTCAGAACTAGTTCTATTACTTTGTTCAAGCTTTTAAAATGATCAAAGCTTTCAAGTCCAGTATCAGTAGACTTTAATGTATTGTTTCATTTATTATATTTATTGCAAGTTAGAGGTAACTAAACATTACAGTAAAATAGGCCTCTTATAAATCATGCTGATTGTTTAGTTGGCTTTGAACGATCCTAAATAATTGACCTATTAAGATAGAATTTACAAGGAAACATATATAGCAATTCAGTATGTACTGCATTCTGCAAATATTTAACATGCTTTTATAGGAAAAAAATCCTCTAAGCATATTCATTTCTGTTTGCTTTTTATTATAAAAACAATCATTCTTTTTTTCCTAAGGAGAAATGGCTCTTGTAAAAGCACTATGTTGGTTAAAAAATGTAACTGTTTCACTTGTTTGGAACAGCCAGTTAAGTTCAGAGTCATACCACCAAGGAAGGGATGAGATAAATGAAATAAAAGCAGGAAACATTGGTGTGGTAAGCAATTATTTTAAATTTTTCCTTCCAGATTTTTTTTTGTTTTGTTTATGGAAAGAAATATTTTGTGATCAGCTGAAATGTTGTAGTAGAGAAAATTTGTAGTAGATAAGATCTCAAAAATCAATTGAAAGGTGTACATATATTCTTGGAGAGGATTAAAAACTAAATGAGGAATAGAAGAGGTATATATCAGCTAAATGCTGATATATTAAAATCTCAATATGCTTGACACATACACTCATGACAAAAATTTATTAATATGTGTGTTGTTTACAGGAAAATATTTCAAGAAAACCATTGGAAGACCTTGTTTTGGAGGAAAAATTCTAGTTGTAATACTGATTCAAAACTTATTTTCTAGATTAGACGGATGAGAAGTACAAGGATAGAACTTGCTATGAAACATATTTATTCCTGAACAAACATAGGAATCTGTTGATAATTCCACCTCAATATGGCAATTATTACTGAAAGGTGCTTTTACTAAGGTATTAATGATGTATCCTCTGACCTGAAAGATAATGGTGTTGGTCGTTGTTGACTAAAAGATCTCATAATGGGTTATAGAACTTTTTGCTTGATAGTATTAAATAGTCAGCAACATTTATGCAGAAGTTTGTGTAACTTTTACATAAAATAAGTCCTATATGATTTGTAAGTGAAAATGAAAATACCTAGTCAGAAAAAATACTTTAGATTCTATTGTTTTTATATAGCAGTATAAACTCAGTTACAGTTTTGCACTGCTGTTTTTCAAAAGAAAATAAAAATAAACAAATACCATACTGATTAGGTAAATACTACTGTGCATGTATAGTTATTTAACTCATGCATATGTTTTAAAAAAACAGAATGATACTTGTACTTCCATTTGAATGGGTAATGAAACCTGTTAATATAATGGAAGAGTTACATGCAGCACTCTTAACGATGTTTTTCCAAGGACCTTTTATAATGCCAAGATCTAGATATTTTCTTAAAATGTACCCTGAGCTGAAATTCAGGAGAAAGAGATTGATGTTCTAGAACCATTTTGCTATTAATTCACTCACTGTGGATTTTTAAACACTTCCTAGACTCTTTACACTCTCTCACTGAATTCAATTTGTATTAAATAATAAAAAGGTTTTGAAATACTTTGATCACTTAAGAAGAAATGGACTATATAATGTAAGAAGCTGCATGATATGTTATTACTGCTATTGTTACCAATTTTATATTTCTGTGCTTTCATAACTTAAATCATAAAGAGAAATTTTGGCTTACATAAGAAGATCAAGCCCAGTGTCCTCCCCAGTGTGTTATAGATTTCTCTACCCTTCATAACATGTATCAAAAGCTGGACTCATATGTCTGGGGTTGCTCCACTTCACAGTGTTTTTTCCTTCTATCAACATGGGCCAAATGTGAGCTCCAGACATAGGACATTTTTACCTATGGAATGACTAAGATTTGGTGAAATTCTGTAATTTAACTAGAACCTCTTATGTAGGACAGGCAAAGCTGAGATAAGAATATCAGGGTCTTATTCTTAGCAATGAAACTAACAAAATATCTGCAAAATTATCTTGTGACTGTGAACATGATTTCAGATGGTATAATATTTTAATCACTCAGTCAAAGGTGTTTAATTGTATTTTTAAGTGAAAAATATTGATGGTATTTGGTTTCCTGTTTCCAGATATTCTATTCTTTGATTATTGTGTTATAAACTACCAAAATATTCCTTATGCCCTAAATAATTATAACTTGCTTTATTTGAAAATTTGCTTTATTGCAAATTATTAATGGAATTATTTTTATAATAGTTACTTTTAGGTGAAAATAATAGTAAATTTTAAAAAAATTGTAGTGGCATTATAAAATATTGTTTGAAAGTTATTTTGCTTTTCTTGAAATTTCACATTTCAAATAACAGCTATTAAAGTTTTTCAAAACCCAATTATTTTATGACCTTTTGGGCACCATTCAAATATCAATATCTTAACTCAGATAATACAATTATTCAATTTGTGCAGTAAAATTTGTGGTATGGATTAAACAGTTTTACAATTTCTCGATATCAAAATCCAGGCTTACATAATTTGACTTATGCATCTGCTCAAAAAAAATCTATATATTTTTTATTTTGCAATGTATGTCTCTAGGAAGCAAGAATTCATACTTTATATCAAAGGCAAGTAAATGCCTTTAAACTCCTAAAACAGCACTTTTAGATATATAGTTTACTGTGTGTTGACTCTAAGACCACTTGGAACTTCAAAGCTGAAATGTCTTATGCCCGAGTTCTAACTTTATGAAGACCAAGATGTAAGAAATGGTCTTTCACCTCAGGTTTTAAAAATGACAGTCCAAAGATAAAAGCGTGTGATCTCAGTGATGCGGAAGAAGTATGTGCTTATAGTGAATTTATGGTGTGTACTACAAACGGCAAAGATGGAAACTTCTCAATTTAGACCACTGTGCAGCTTCAGCTGGGACAATTCAGTTTTAGGACTTCTGTCCTTTATGAAATACAGAAAGAAAAGTGTGCAAGTGCCTTCCCTTTCTTTCATACAAACACCATTTTTATTTGTTAAGAATTGCTATAAATAATAGTACCTTTATTTTTTAATTCCACTATATCTCACGCCATCTCTTTCATTCTACTTCAATAAAAAATATAAAGATTTTCATGACAGTTGTACTGAAGAAAACAGCCAATGTAGCTATTATCTGTGTTCGTCTGGACACTAAAACAGACAAACACAAAACCTTTAAACTTTGTGCTGCAGCATTGTAATGTTAGCTTTCTGAGCGTCATGGCTCCTCTGAATTGTCTAGTTTTAAAGTTCAAGTATAAGCACAAATGTCTCAGGAATTATTTTTTATTAATTAAGATTCTTTGCATGCAAAATAAACCAATTGGTAGATTAAGATCTCAGAGAATCAGAAAGGAAACAGGAGAAATAGTTTGTAAGTGGAAACAAAGAAAGTTTGGAAAGCTGGCGATAAAAATAATGGCTAACATTTAATTTGTGCCTTCGTATGTCAGCTATTCATCTAGATGAACATGTACTTACACGTATTAGTTGTTGTTGTTAGTGCCATGAGTGGATTCTGACTCCTAGAGACCCTGTGTACAGCAGAGTGGAACTCTGGTCACTCTTTTTGTGTCATCCTCTCACTTCCAGCACTATATCACACAATGCTCCACTGCTATTCATAGGCTTTTCATGGCCAATTTTTTCAGAAGTGGGTGACCACGTATTTCTTTCCAGTCTGTCTTATTCCGGAAGCTCTTCTGAAACCTGTCCACTGTAGGTGGTACTTGAAATACCAGTGGCATAGCTTTCAGCATCATAGCAACACGCAGTTGCCACAATATGGCAACTGACAAATGAGTGGTGTGGCTCCCTGACTGGGAAACAGACCCTGGCCCACGGCAGTGAAAGCACTGAATCTTAACCATTAGACCACCAGGGCTGGCTACTTACATGTATAGCTATTTAATATTTAATTAAGCTGTCTGAGGTAGTATACTATTTTTAACTCGCTTCTTCCACCATTGCCTTTTCTTTATAGGTGATATATGCAAATATTGGTAATCTACCACGTTGCTGAGGCTGCTAATTCTAACTATATACAACCAGAAACTGGCATAAACACTAGATGGATTTGGGGGTCCTACTAGACCTAACATGAAGTTTTCCAATGTGGCATCTCAAACATCTAGAAAAATAAATTTTGATTAAATAGCAAAGTTAACCAACCCTTCTTGTAAAGTGCTAGAGAGTAAATATTTTATATTTTGAAGGCCACAAATGATCTATGTAACATATCTGGAAGTCAGGTGGAAGGGCCTCCCATTGGCCAAATATGAGATATTGAGCATAATAGATTATATCTTGTTAAATACAATTGATTCAGGCAAGAATAAATAATAAGTGCTAAAACTAGTGATTCACAGTTTAACAAGAAATGGGCCATTTACATAATCTCAATGTATCTCCTATAAAATAATTATGAATTACAAAGGAAAAATGGGTAATTTTCAGTAGAGAAAACTGATAGCGGCATCTTAGTCTGGCTAACAAATATTACATAATCAGTAATTGGACACACAGAACTTGTATAACACCTGATAAAATGCAATTAGAAGACAATAAATAAACTAGAGTAATTTCTGCCAAAATATGGATAACCTGGATTTATTCATGAGGAAGCATCAGAGTAATCCAAACTGAAAAACATTCTACAGTTCTTGCAATGTTTCTGCCAGGTTGAAATCATATTGAAATAAATAAGCACACAAAAAGAAAAAAAAATTTCTGGAGCCCATGCCAGAAAAAAAAAAAACAGAATCTCTGGAAATGGTACCCAGAAAATGGTATATTTAAAATCCCCCCTTGGTAATGCTAATTTGCAGCCAGCTTTGAGAACTACAGCTCTACATAAGGTAGAGAATAGTAATTGGAAGTATTGAGTGTTGTGTTTTGGGTTGCAAGACAAACACAAAAAAATCAGTGTCAACCATATCCAGCTGCAGGATCTATTATGTTTAATGCAGTCTCATGAAGTATATGCATTTCAGACATCACACAAAACTGAAGTTATGCTTTCTTTCTCAGTCAAGTGCCCTAAGACTTCATTACCAGAACTATTCATCAGAAATATCATGATAGGAAATTTAAGAAGTGTATTTTGCACTTGCTGCCTTCGGACATGCTGGGGTCCAATTTTAGTATCCACCTTGTAAATGTGAGGGAAATTAATTATTATTATTATTCAATTTTCATAGGGAGGAGAGTCAAATCTTTTCAATCCATGGAGAAACAGCTTCTAAAGACAGAGTATGGCCATTGAAAGCCATTCTTTGGGCATTAAGTTTTGAGAAACTTCCAGATTCCTGCAAATAATACTATCCCAATGAACAGGGACTTAGTCTTCCCCAGATAATGCTCTGATATTTATATAAGTGAGCAAGAGAGATTACGAATTCAAATGACAGTCACAATCTGTAAAATCAAATTTGTAGCTTTGTTTTCAGGACTCCACTATGAATCTACATAAGTAAGATGTAGTCAGACCATCATAGAATATTTCAGAGTTTCAATTTGTACACTCAGGAACAAACATTGAAATGTAATATTCAGGTAAATTTTTTTTTTTTGGTGAAAAAGATTGGCCCTGAGCTAACATCTGTTGCCAATCTTCCTCGTTTTGCTTGAGGAAGATAGTCCCTGAACTAAGATCTGTGTCGATCTTCCTCTATTTTGTATGTGGGATGCTGCCACAGCATGGCTTGATGAGAGGTGTGTAGGTCCACGCCCAGGACCCAAACCTGTGACCCCTGGGCCACCGAAGCTGAGCAAGGGAACTTAACCACGACCAACTGGGCTGGTCCTTCAGGTAAAATGTTTTGTTATAAAGATGCCATTGGTCTACAATAGATGTAGAATATAAAGTAGAGTTAGATTTCAGGGATACTGGCCCTGCACCCTCTATTGTCCAGGGGCTTCTGGTTCCTTTCCCTCTTATTTTCTCACCTTCTCATTGAGACTGGCTCCTCAGTTTCATCACAGTTTAACGTGGTCAACAGGGCATGATCCACATGAATTCTCATTGTAGAATTCTCCACTAGCCCAAGATTTGATCTTATTCTTTGTCATTCATTCTAAATCTCAAGGGAATCTGACTTGCTACCAATTATCTAATCTTCAGTCAAGTAGATCAACTAATTTGGTCCAATTACTTATATCCTATGCTTGAAATTATACAGATCAAATTTGCTTGAGATGAAAAATTAAGTATTTGAGTTTGTAACTCTCTTGGGTTAAATTATGACAGATTACCAGATGCAGACACTTACCATGATCTTAGTTATAGTATTTTATTTTAAGTACTACCTGCTTTACCAAAAGACTTGTCCCCTGTTTCTATGTGTCCACAAATGCTAACTAAATTAGCTATTTCAACACAGCTTTCTGTAGGTCCCAACTTGGAATATTAATGCCTCCCTCCCCTTCTTGACAAGGAATTGAAATTGGAGCAGAATAGAGGGAGTTCTGGGGTGCTACTCAAGCTAAACTCTAGGAATAGTCTTAACAGCAGTAACAGCAGAGCACTTCTGCTGGATGAATGAATATTAACTACTTCTGGTCTTGAACCATTTGTTTAAGAGTCCAAGTCTGTGGAGAGGTTGTCTGATTGGTAGAGTTTAAAATATGTTCCTACTCCATGGCTGTTTTGGCATGATCAGTAAATGGATAGTGCCAAAGGGATTCCAGGAAACCCATAAGCTTCTTCAGAGAAATGGCGGGCACTGAGCCATAATATCTCACAAAAAATACTCAATGGGATTATCTTTATCACACAAAAAAGTCAGAGTGCTGGTAGGAAGGACAGATGGATGCTGAGAATGGAGGAAAAGCAAAACACTAAAATTATCCTTAATAGTGTTCTTACTGGGGGGCTGGTCTGATGACCTAGTAGGTAAGTTCTCATGCTCCACTTTGGGGGCCCAGGGTTCACAGGTTCAAATCCCTCGTGCAGACATATGCATCATTCATCAAGCCTTGCTGTGGTGGCATCCCACATAAAAAATAAAGGAAGATGGGCACAAATGTTAGCTCAGGGACAATCTCCCTCACAAAAAAGCAGTGTTCTTAGAGGATAGAATAAGAATTAAATGGTATGCAATAGTTAGGAGTTTGACTTTGATGCTGAAAGATATAGGAAGCTATGGAATGTTGGAAGGGAAGGATTAGCATCATCAGTTTTTAATTTTAACTTATTATTAGCTTGTGAAGGCAAATTAACATATGCAGAGTTAAAACACATTGTAGGGTTACTGAAAAAAGGTCATGAGGACCTGAGTTATATAAAATAGACAAGCAGATAAAGATGTGGAAGATATTTAAAGGTATAATCTATATAACTAAACTAAGAGTAAATTAGAGAAGATTTCTCTCTCTCGCAACTCCAGTTGAAAGTTTCCATAAGTCACATATGAAAATTTCCTCTGTCAGATCATTAGGGCTGCTAATAGAAGTACCACAGACTGAGCAGCTTAAATAACAGACATTTGTTTCTCACAATGCTGGAGGCTGAGAAGCCCAAGATCAAGGAGCTGGCAGATCTGGTGTCTGGTATGTGTTTGGTGCCATCTTCCTGGTTCATAGGCAACCATTTCGCTGTGTCCTCTCATCGCAGGAGGGACTAGAGAGCTCTCTGGGATCTCTTTTATAAATGCACTAATCTCATTCATGAGGGCACCCCTCTTATGACCTAATCACCTCCCAAATGCCCCACCTCCTAATACCATCACACTGGGGACTAAGCTTTAACATATGAATTTTGGGGAGTCACAAACCTTCAGTTTATAGCAACCTCCTTTGCTCTTTGGAGAGTCATTTATTTAGGTTTTATATCTGTGTTTATTAATTTTCTTCCAATTAGATGTGTTTATCACTACATACTTTAAAGCACCCATTAGAATGTTGCAAGGGTTTTATGAATAAAATTATGATTCATTCATGCTGAAAGAATGTGTGTTGGACTTACTCTGACACTGTAAGGAATGAGAAATTGGGGAACAATGTATGAAGCAATTGTTGCCTGGCATTGGCAAAGAGACAGCTCAGGGCCATGATCCTTAAAAGAAGGAAAAAAAAGTAGGTCCACAGTCACTCTGAGCTTATGTGCAAGAGGAGTATCTGACTCTAAGCATAGAGAAATGAAATCCGAAAAGAGAGTAGTGGAAGGTGATTTCTTTAGGATGGTCCAGCTAATGTCAGGGGAATAAGAACTTGATCACTCCTGAGTAATGCTGGATTCCACTAATAGACAAGGAACCTCCACTGACCTGGCCATGCCTTTTTCAGAGCTGCATCTCAGTCTGAGGTTCTTTCTTTTCTTTCCTTCATTCTCTCCCTCCTTTTACAAACATCAGATCGACACCATCACAGTCTGGAGTTTCTACTTGCCTACTCTTGTACTCTCTTTCTTCCTCATTCACAAGCTTTTTTCCCAATAAATCTCTTGCACATCTAATTCCCTCTTAGTATCTTCTTCTCTGAGAACTCAAACATATACAGGTGATACTAGGAGGGTCCAAGAAAACAGGTGTCAGAGAGGGTTTAGGGACTGGGTCACTCACCAGCTGTCACAGGATCTTAGTAGTATGTGGGACATCAATGGATGCTGGAACAAAATGACAGGCCACTTACTGAAGAGTTCACCTGCAGTGACCTGGGAAAATGTTGCTGTAAAAGGGAATACCTTTACTAATATGAAGCTTCAGTTATTTGAGAGAGAGTAGCAATGGGAATAGCAGTGCCTACAATGACCGTGGAGTTGGCTGGTTGTTACTAAGCTGCAACAATGGCCTGTAGAGGGATAGAGTGAAATGGATGGCAGACAATAAGCAGTTAAAACCTAAGAGCAAAAGCTAGAGAGCTTCTTTGGTAGTTTACAAAGAAGCCTTTATCTCCTTCAGTGAGAGAGAGGACACAGCTAAAGGGCAAAATCAGGATGTGATAGGACCCAGGAATTCTAAAGGCATATAAGTGCTCCACCAAGGCAGGTCTGGAATACTATTTTATGAGGCCTGGTTGGGAAAATTTGAGTTGCTAAAGCATGTGATGGAGACATTTCAGTACATACTCTTAAAGATTTTGAGTCTTCGGACATTCATGAACCCTGAGGGCTTTCAGGGGAGGCCCAAGACCTTGAAGTAAAAGCTAGTACTTGCTATGTGCAGGAAAAAACTAGAAAAGCCTCCTTCCTCTGTCCCTCAAGAAGGCAAAAAGTACCTATATGAGGAGATGCTCTCATCTCTCTCTTAGCTGCTACATTTCAATATAACCCAACTTTGGATATCCTTGACTTGATGAGTGTGAAAAGTGTTTACGCCCCCCAAGAAGCTTAAGAAATAGCTAACGTGTATGTCAGGGTACAGGAGAGTACTCTTTGAGCTTGATTTTGAAGTTTCGTGATCAAGTGATCTGGAACATAAGCCTGGATAATTAAGAATTTATTGACTTGTGGGCACTTTCTTGGGATATGGGATTTAATATCCTAGCGTAGACCACAACAGATGTGGCAAACATGCTGCTAACATGAATCTTAGAAATCTGGAGAAAGTAACTGTTCATGCTGAATAAAGTGAAAATGCCGGAGAGATGGTATAGGAATGAATGGGAAATGGGCATGATGGAATGGAAATATTGTTTGAACCCAAAAGAACACCCCTAGAAGAATATGTTCTTCAGAAGGGCAAAGAGTTAACATCAATCATCAAGACTATCAAGACTACTAGGAACATGCTACTAAGAGGAATACCATAATTACTGAGATGGTCAGTGATGGCTCTTCCCTGCAGGCCGGGGCTGAGCTTCACCCATTAATAGTCATGGGAAAAATGGAACTATGAACTAATGGAGGTCAGAGAGCAGTGCTTAAATGCCATAAGTAAGGGGTCTGCAACTAACATGATGGCTGTCAAGGCTAGGGGCTTCCAAGGGACCATGGCACACAAGAAATTGGGGAGATTGTTCACCTAGGCCAAGAGAACAAATCCCATAGGCTATGAGGACTAACCTTAGACAGCCAAGTAGCTTTTTCCTTAAGGCTTTGTATAGGCCATTCCACTCTGCCTGCTTCCTTAATTCATGTACATCAATGTTACACATGCCACCATGACCAGTCAACAAAAAAATCTTGAGCGATGTGATTGTCCCTCACTACTCATGCCAATGAGTTAAGTCATCTATATTCCATCTATGGAAGAAATTTTATTGTTAATAATTCTATAAAAGTTAGTGATAAGCTTCTTGCACTCTTTCTATTTGTATGGTTCCCACCACTGAGAACACTATTCTGATTGTTCTCATAAACAAGTAAGTAATTACCCAGGTTGAGTGCCTGAATAATTAAGGTGGCTCCCTTTTGGAGCTTGCATCTGAGATAGAATTTTCAGCCAGCGTGATTTATAGAATTAGAGTCTCTGTATACATATGAGTCTCAGATTATTATTCCTAAAGGGCATGAGGTTTTAGTCTGACGTCCACATGATCAGTCCTGACCACAAAGAAAGTAGTATGCAGTACGGGTACGTGGAGATCCAGGAAAAAAGGAATTGCTCATGACATGAGGACTGAACAAAGACCTTACATTGGCTGGGCTACATATTTAGATCTATATTAGGTAGAAAGCAATTGGCTCATCACCCTACAAAGTTTGCTGAATTAAAATTTAGAATTATCTAGGGCCTGATTGATAGATAACAATAATTGGTGCTTTTTATGAAAGAGAGAGACACTAGCAAGTTCACGTGTTGATTTGTTTAAGGTCATCTGTATAGATAGGTACAAATGGAAATGGCCTGGCTATGATTTCCTATGGTATCATTTAATCAGAGCAGAATTTCCTAGAAATTTTTTTTCTTATCATGAACATCTAATGCTAGATGGTATATCTCACCATCAGGAAGATTAAGAGCAGCAGCTATTGTTTCAGATACTCTATGAATGGTATTAAAACAGGTATATTCTAGACAAATACTTTTAATAAAGAGTAAAAAAAAGAGAAAAAAGGCAATTATGGATGAACCACAACCAAGGATCTATAGAAAATGAGAAGAAGAATGACTATAAGCAAGCAGATGCAAAACAAAACATTAACAGAGGTCTTGGTGTGAAATCTTAGGTGGAAGCTGTCCACTCTCCGAGAACAACTACTTGTTCACAAGGTCTTGATTCAGCTGTCTATTTCTGAAGAGCAATTGCTTCAAAGAATTTCTGAAAGTTTTCAGTTTGAGGACTCCTATTGGAAGTAGCCTTCAAATTTTGTGGAATTCTGGATTGCTTATTTATTTGTGAAATATGTACCCAAGAATCAAGTCCCTGGAGATTCACTACTGTATTTTTTCTTAACAATACCTCATAAGGTCCTTTCCAATGAGGTTCAAGAGCACTTTTTCTCTGACGTCTCTTCAAATAGACAAAATTTACTGATCGGAAAGCATGGAGAGACTGTTTAGGAAGATGTTATGGGAATGCGGCCTTAGGCTTTTGGTGAGAGGAGGGATGTAGTACATGAGTCCTTTGCAATATTTTACCATATCTGAGTGTGTCTGTATCTTAAACTCTTTCTTTTATAGAGGCGCCAGTCATGTTGGACTAGGGGCTATACTAATGACCTCATTTAACCTTAATTACCTCTTTAACAAATGCAGTAACATTCTGAGGTACTAGGGGTTAGGACTTTACCATATGAATTTTAGGAGAAGACAATTCAGCCTATGACACTGTTGAAGCCTATGACACCCAAATCATATTGGTGAAATTATGACATTTTGAAAGGTACTCCTAAGAGTTAGGATTGTAATGAGTACATATAAGAAGCAGTGTTTTTCCTGGAGTAGAAGAGAATTTAGATTTAGGGCGCTCCATGAGAGATAATAGTGGTAGATTGAAAATTTTGCTTGAACACTAAAATTGTAAGTGGTGTGTCAGGCTCCGCATTTAACTATTGGCCACCTTCTCTGAATGCAAACCTAACAATCAGCAACCTCTAGAAGGCAGAAAACCAGAGATCTCTGGATCAAAGTCAATCTCTCAAGGTAAAAAATTGAAACAGAAGGAGGATCATATCTGGTTTTATTAGTGACCAAGAGCAAAGTTGTCCAAATGGATGCCTGTCTGGTGAGAATAGCAAACTCAACGGTCCAGGAGGCCCATTCAAAAAGTCTTATAAGGTCTATTCCTGTGTTTTACTTCATTAATCTTCTTTGTGTGACAAACACTCTTAGACAACACAACACAAAATGAAAGAACAAAAGCGAGCAAAAAGGAAAGAGAAGAAATTCCCTGCTTCCACCAAGGATGCCAAAACCAGTGGGAACCAACAACAAAACCTACATAACAAACTGAGAAAAAATAAGGAACTCAACACTGAATTTAGAACCCATGCCTACTTATCAAGTAAATGAAGGCTCAACAAGCTGTGAGAAGCAAATCAAAAAGTGCCTTCACATGTACTAAACCTGACTGAAGACTGAGTCCATGGCGCTGTTAGTACTGAGTCCATGGTGCTGTTAGTACTGTTCCAACTCCTAGTGACCCTGTGTACAGCAGAGCAGAACCCTGCCCATTTTTTTCGCACCATCCTTTCACTTTCAAGTGGCATATCAGACGATGCTCTCCAGCTATTCATAGGGTTTTCATGGCCAATTTTTTCAGAAGTCAGTGGCCAGGTCCTTCTTCCTAGTCTGTTTTAGTCTGGAAGCTCCACTGAAACCTGTCCACCATGAGTGACCCATTGGCTATACCCGGTGGTATAGCTTTCAGCATCACAGAATCACAGATGTAGCCCCAGAAAAACTATAGAAATAAAGGAAGACCACTCAAATGAACTTAGTCTCTTTATTCAGAGCTTGTCTATGTAGAGATAGATAGATGGATAGGCAGACAGACACACACATTATCCTCTATCCAACTCCATGGAAGAAATCAATATGCGTGAACAGAAGAAAAGAACACTATAAAACCAAATTCTATAGAATATTCAAAGAGAATTATTGGAGCTTTTTTGAGGATAAACTGAACTACGTTTGTATGTATAGATTGAGGAGAAAGTTGGTTAAGGCTTTGCTTAAACATTAGAACAAAAGAAAACTGTGTTTAATCTAGTTAAAGAGAGGAAGGAGATATTTTCTAGTGGCATAAGGATGTGTGAACAAAGACATCCAGATGGTTAAATAAAATTGTGTGTAGTGAAATAAAATCAGTGAAATGTGTTTAAATACAAAGAGAGACAAGAGAATGGATGGACCAGTGGGCAACAGCCTACACTCTGGTTTATCCGGTTAAGGAGTTTATGCTTTGATCTTCACATGATGGAAAGCTATTGAAGCTTTTAAAGGGACTAGTGACTTAATCTGAACTTTTTAAAATAAATTGCCCAGAGGATATTAGAGGATGGATTTTACTGGATCAATCTACAATCAGAGAAAGCAGCTTTTAAGTTAGGATAAGGATACTCAAGTGATAAGTGCCTGAAATATGTTAGTGGATGGTAACAGAGATGAGAGTAGGAAGCAGAATCACGAACCAATTAAGAAGTAAAAGCAAAGGGACTTTGTGATTCAGTGTGGAGAGGGAGAGGGAAGACTTAAGTTATATTTCATGGCTGGAAGGTAAAATCACTGACGCAGATGGGGGATGCGGGACAATGGATTAACTAAAGCTGTTATTCAATGTTGAATATGTTGAGCTTTCCTTTCCTGTGAGAGAGCCAGGAAAATATTTCCAATAAATATTTTGATATAATCTCAAATTAAAGGAAGATGCAAGGGAAGATGCCATGAGTTTACAGGAGAAAGTTGGCACCATTATAGAGTTAATCAGAGTAGGTAAAGTGGAAAATGACAGTAGGTGTCTTGGCATATGTTTATATATATTTCTTTCCTCCAAATAGCACTTACCACAGCTCTACATTTTTAGGAGGTTATTTAGGTGTCTGGTGTTTATACTCCTGTTGGCATTCTGACAAGAGGGAACTTAATATCCTGTTCACCATTTGAATTTTAGTGCCTAGTATAGCCTTAGAATGTTTTAATAGCTTAATATTTTTAAATAAATCAATGAATAAAGAAATGGATGCAAATATAATCTCGAGGCAAGCAGAAATTTAAAGGACAGAAGAAGAGAGAAGGACACATAAAATGACCATGAAAGAACGGATGAGAACATGAGAAGAAGCGTGCAAGTGTGCTATCAAGGAGGGTAATGGAAGAGAGAATTTAGAGGTGGATAGTAAACTCTGCAGTTCAAATGGAACAAAAAGCCTCAGTAAGGATGAAGATCGATTGGCTTTGACAACAGGATCTTTGCAGATATTAGCTAGAATTATTTCCATAGAGTGAAAAAGGCAACATGAGAATGCAGTAGATTGGGATGGAGAGTAAATGGAAGAGAAAATTAAGACAAAGATTGCAGTCTATGCTTTTAAGAATGTGAGTAAAGAAGTACAGAAATTATAGGATTGTTATAGAGAGAGGAGGGATCAAATGATATTATTGTTGTGTTTTGATTGCAATTCTGAACCTGTGAAATTTGCACAAGTTTTTAAGTTAAGAGGAAGGTGCAAGTAGAGAGAAAGAGAGATTGAAGGTGCAAGAGGGGAAAAAACGGAATAACTAATAAAGCCAATTCCCTGTTGGGAGGAAATGTCTTTAGTAAAAAAGGGAGAATGTAGATGAAAACTATTTACAGGTCCTTAGGAAGAGATTGGGGGGGGGGATGGAAGTGAAAAGAAATCATACCTGATAATCTCCATTATCTTTATGGGCGAGGATTTGATCTCACATCATCTGGTTTCAAATTCATGTTAAGTCTCAGAATAAAACTAAATGTACACAGGTGTTTGGGAATTGGGCCAGAATTAGAAAATAAGACAACACCAATTTTTCCCATATATTAGGCATCTTTGGCAGGTTATATTTTTTGTGATAGTCCCAACAAATACTCTTATTCCCCATGCTTTTGTTCCAATTTGATGTTCATACTCCTCCCATTCAGAAATGGGATTTAAGTTTCATGCTCTCATACTTGGGTGAAAATTTGAGTATTCTTGAATTGAGCTCTGAGGTTATGTCATCAAAGGTGATACAGTTGCCACATGGTTCTCCTTGGGCACTTATCCTCGGAACTCACTACTACTATGGTTTGAGAAAGCCCACGTCATTCAAAGAGGCCATGGATGGGTGTTTGGTCTCACAATTCCAACTGAACTCCTACCCAACAACCAGCTCCAATTTGTGAGCCACATGAATGAGCCATGTAGATCCTTCAGCCCCAATCAAGTTATCCACCTGTTTCCTGCATGAAACAAAGATGAACCTTTCCCTGTAAGCCCTGGCCACGTTGCAGATACATGAACTATATAAATGGCTGTTGTTGTTTTAACCTGCTACAGTGTGCATCGGTGCGTTATGCAGCAATAGCTACTTAGAACAACAGCATTATATGTATTCTATTAAACAATTTTATGCAGAGTAAAGCCAAAGAGCCTAAGGCCAATGAAGAAGTAAAAAGAGAACCCTGACCATCCTTTTTTAGGAAATAATTGATTTACATTTTCTGACCTACGACAGATTAACTAAAGGTCATTATTTATTTTAAAGAACAATTTATTTAAAAGCTATAGATTTATCTAATCATTTCCCCTGAAAATTGTCCCTCCTGAAATATTTTAGCAAACATAAACTACTTTCCAGGAATGGCTTAGCTGAGTGGGCATAGTTAAGATACACACGCGAGAATCAGTCAAATATTGCATTTGTTCTTCTTCTCTGTTATTTACTTTTCTCTTCTATGTAGACAACTTGGTAGATAGCCCTTGATATGTAACAGTTAAATCCTTTCACCACTTTATAATGAATAAAATAATTTTTAAATCTATTTTGTTGCTATTACAGCAACATATATATCCAGAAGAATTTTCCTCTTTGACATCATCCTGGCTACTTGACAATGAAGATTATATGCTTCTCAGTGATAAGACAGTGTCCGTGAAAGTTGCTTAGTACCACATAAAACTTACAGTTTCATTTAGATGATAAAATATTACATAAGCAGAGAACTTATCTCACTGTTAAAGGCTAAAGAAAACATTTGCCTAAAGTAACTCCTGGTCAAAAAATAAAATAATGACAATAAGTAGGTGATACCATCCTTAATAAAAATGACTTTTTTGACTTTTTGAAATTTTTCTCTTGCTAATGCTACTTATGATTCATAAAATATGTTGGACAAAAAGAGGGTCAGGATGTGTTTCAAGGATTAGTATAAGTGTAAAAACGCATTTACCTGTGATGTCAAAGTTAGTAGTTAGACTCAGAAATTGAAAGATAATATCAGTGTGATAATTCAAGCTTTTACATTAAGTGAGAACTGAGAAATTTTTAAAAGTAAAAAGAAATGGTGCCTTTTTTATCATGTGTATGTAAAAGGATTTGAAAACTAAAAAGTATTATATAAGGTTGGTTTTTTCTAAAGCTTATAGCTATTAGACTTGAGAAAATTACTATAGTAGAACAAAAGATAAAAACTTTTTTCTAGAAAGAAAGATAGGTAACAGAAAGAAGACACGATTATGACTTAACAAGTTCGCTGAACAGCAGATGGAGCCATTAGTGAAGGACGAAAGGTAAAAGGAAATAAAGAGACAAAGTTAGGGGGGTTAACAATCTGGGAAAACATCAAAGCATCAAAACTAAATAGGAAGATGTGTCTATTCAAAAAGTGAATCTATTACTCAGATATTAGTAGAGCCAATACTGTGGGTGTTTTGAAATCGAAGTAGTTTTATTTGAACACCCAAAAATGGAGGAGAAAATCATGTAGAAAAATGTGAGGACCTGAGTTGAATGGAAATATCAGAATTGATATATCAGCCTTTAGCTATTTTAAACAGATATATCTAAAAAGGCCTTATAAACCATTTTAAATGGAAATTATACCTTTGAAATGTGACCTTTTATTCTGAATTCCTTTAGTTAATGGTTAATTTGTGTAGAGAAATATCAAGAGAAAGTGTCTATTTCTATTGTATCACGTATAGAAGGAATTTTAGAGATTATACACACTATATAACAGATAAGAAAAGTAGGAGAAGCATTTTACTGCATAATATAGTATAAAAGTAAGATAAATTTAAATAATTAATAGGCTTAGGAGCAAAATTAATTTATTACAGAAATATATTTAAAAAATAAAATAAGTATTTTAAATGTGATCAATCTATTAATTTAATGACTATCCGTTAAACATGTGAGAACGTCTGCCAGCTATTTTAATATTTATCAAAAGTTACTAAAATGTTCGTAAAGTAGATCTCTGGAACAAATTTCAAATGATAAAATATTTCATTTAAATAAGAAACAATAGCAATTATCTCAAACTGTGAGATTTCAAGGGGTTTGTTTTACTTAGAATACCATACATTTTCAATATATCATAACAGTGAATTGGAGCCTCAGTTACAAATTGAGAGAGATATAATAAATCAACGCATGTAGATTTCTAACTGGAGATGGGACTAACAACTGGTACATTTCATAAAATATTTGATTATTGTGAATACAATGAAGAATCAAAGTTTGATACGCTGTTGCATTAAATTTAAATTATTGGTAAGGATTCTAATAGGATAAGAAAGCTGCTGATTCTTACAAACATTCTTTTAATTATTCTTACAATTATTATTATCCTTACACTACAAGTGTTGTAGTTGAATAGTCCTGAGGCATCAAACTTTGGTTCTACAGGCTCCCATGACACATATCAACACAAATCTCAACTAGGGGGTTTGAAGTAGAGGAAAGAAAACTAAAGACTAAACTCTTAATATGTATAATATAAGTACAGTGAATTTCATAGAGCATATTCACTACATTACATCATAGTGCCATAGACATAAAAAACAAACCAATGCTTGCATGATATTGGTTGTCATTGATCCAAAATTATTTGACTTTGCAATATTCTCTTTACATTATTAAGAGTCATCAGAACTCTTTACCAAATCACGATCAGTTGCTTTTCTTTCAAAACAGTCTGAATGTTTTAGAAAAGAAATATTTTGCACCTTAATATTAACCGTTCACATCTCTATTACACTGTGTAATTTGGTGGTCAAAAATGTATTTCCTTTTCCAAGGTCAATATCTCTGCAATATTTATTTCCTGATTTCTACGAGTGACAAGCTTTCTCGATGTTTATAACATCATTAGAGAATTTGTAGATCTTTTCATAGCTTATTTACCATTCTTTCCTAAAAAATTGTCACCTTAAGGTTTTAAGCTAAACAGGTGCAACATAGATCCAGGATGTAGGAACCAGCAGATCCCAACATCATTACATATAAATACTAAAGCAAATAATTACTTTTAAGAAATTGATATGATTATGTAAACTATCATGATATTATATACTTTCATGTGTAAAAACTTGGTTATCAAGACAGAAAAATAACCATTTTGTCAAAAAATCCTTAAATATATAGTCTCTAAAATATTCAGAGGGCTTTTACTTTACATTAGTTTAGATATTTATCTGATTTTGTAAACAGATAGCAGGACTGGTATGGAGATGGGAGAGAGATTTTTCACTTTATACTACTCATATTTTGTGTATATTTACTATATGAATGTATTCATTATGTAAAAATTATATAATTTGAAAAAAGGTGATGGTAGCTACAAAGCATTGCAAATGTCTAGTACAAACTTGTTTCTCTGCCTTTCTAAGTCACATTAGAATTAAGAAGTGAAGAAAATTCAAAAAGTACCTGAGTTTGCACAAGGACTACGAGGTGGTTTAAGAAGCAAAATGTGTGAAGAATGTGGGAGGGAACAAATGTGTTCTGATGACCAAATGGACTCTGGCAATAATTCACTTTTCTGGTCACTGAGATAATTACACTAATGTTTAGGAACTGTCCCAAACGTGAAATCAGTTGAAATTTAGCCATTCACTAAAAATCAATAATAATAAAAGAAGATAAGGATATTCTATCTGAACTTTGCTAATTTCAATGCAGAAGATTATTTGGCATAATAGAAAATAAGTACCAAATAAATCATTGGGATTTTCCTTTTAAATAGTATGAGAGTTGTTTGAAAATGCAAGCAAAACTCAGTCAGACATGGATTAATTCAGAATTGGGAAAATCAGTGACTCTACAGTTGCCAAGTAGAAGAGACAAGAATCCAGACCAAATTTTGGCTATAAAGGTAGCCCTGAGAAGTTAAAGAACTGATAATGTTTGGCTATTTTTTAATCTTTCTGATAGAACAGATTACCTAGTAATTGCTACTGGTAGCTCTACTGAGTTAAAAGCAGTAGCGCTTTACTGGCTCTACTGCTTTCTTTATGAATTAATCCACTGCCTGAAACTGTAAACAACTTCTTTGGAGGGGCGTGTTGTTTAAACATGTATCCACCTTCACATGTACATTTACATTATCAATGAATAGGGCTAAAGTTTATTTTCTTTGGTGCTTGCTTAAGTAAAAGCTCCTTATTTTAATGACATTTACAAAACTGTCATTTCCATTCATCAATATTGCTAATAGAGTTCACCTCTTCAGGTCTCATTTATGTTCAAAAATTATATTTTAAAAAATAATTTCCATTTATTTGGAAGTCATTGTAAAAATCTAACCAAGTTTCAAAAGAAGTTGCATCCAGAGGGATGAAGTAAAGCCACATGTGCATATTATACTTTATGTTATGTAGAGAAGTTGAGTCAATAACTTTTTTTTTGCACTGGAAAAGATTCGCCCTGAGTTAACATCTGTTGCCAATCTTCCTCTCTCTCTTTTTTCTTTTTCCTCCCAAAACCCCAGTACATAATTGTATATTCTACTTGTGGGTCCCTCTAGTTCTTCTATGTGAGCTGCCGCCACAGCACGGCTACTGACAGACATGTGGTTCTGTGCCCAGGCACCGAACCTGGGCTGCTGCGGTCGAGCACGTTGAACTTTAACCACTAGGCCATCAGGGCTGGCCTGAGTCAATAACTTTTAAAGCCATGAGTTATTTTCCTTTTATTTCTGATGAAGTCTCTATTTCTGTACATAAGAGAATTAAGCAATAGTGATCCTTTTATTAACTAAATATACGCTAGGCCTCTGGAGATTAAGTTGTATATAAAACTAGAGAGTCTCTGTATCTTAAAATACAGTGAAAAATTCTCTGTTTTAAGAATGTTTCTATTTTCTCTTACACACTCATTTTTTCCCCTTAGGTGAGACAGCAAGACTAGAGGGGACTGAAGTTGGCTAAGTGCCCTTCCCCCAGATAGATAAAACTCTGGTAAAGTAGTTTTGTTGGGAGAGCAGCTCTTTGCTATGGAGAACATTCTGGACATATATCAAAATGGTTACTTTTCCCCATCCCATGCCTGAAACATGTGGGATTTTTTCTTGGCTCTTAACCTAGAAAAACTGGTGGAGTTCCTGGAGGTAAAACAAAAGATTGGGCACCCAGGAATTTCTCACTCTCAAACTAATCCACACTCAGCCTCCAGCAATTTGTTAAAATTATCATCCAAGTGTTTCTAGCAGTTTATGGCTCACAGGACTGTTGCTCCAAACTAATCTCAACTGAGAGTCTTTGTTTTGCCTATCTTTTCATATTTCAACTTGGTATTTGCTCTGTGACATTAATTATGTGAGGAAGTAAAGAAAAGTCACTGATTTTCAGTTTGCTTAGCATTTCTCTTGTTGAACCGATGAGAGTGAAGACTTCCAAGCTTTTTACATGTCAGAGCAGAGACTGGAAATCTCCACGCTCACCTTTAAATGCTTTTTTCAAGGAGGATTTTATGAACAGAAAACATATAGATAGATATCAATGGATAGACAGACATATACAAATGCTTTTTAATTATGTGCTCCTAAATTACCTTCCAGCTTTTTCATGGTAACATGAGTATCACTTTGTTTTTAGTCAAAGGCTTTGACATCCAACTTCTCTCTTCCCAGGTATGTAAGTGTATTTTTAATTAAGGCAGTTATTAAGTAACTTAGGTCTTTAAAAAATATCACTTTCTAGTTTACTTATTTCTATCATTTCTCTAAGATAGTCCTTTGTAAAATTTTTTACAAAGTAGACACATTTTTATGCTCATTTCTATTACTTATGGATTTGCTGTAATCATGATTTTATTTTTTCTAAGAATTGTTATACTTTTTCTTTAAGAGATATGTTTTACTCACAGACCTCCAATATCTTTCCAAAAAAGACTAATGATTTTTCTACCAACAAATATGTCATTATTTGTGTAGCTAAATGTTCCTACATAGGAATCACAAATCTGTTTCCTAAAAACTTCTTGAAACAATGCCCTATGATTTTACAAACTGTGTTGATAAAGATAAGAGAAAGATGAAAGCACAGTAATTATAAAAAACATATAATTTTCTTTCTGTGATTTTTAATTTTATGCTCCTCAGTCCAG